>NC_091560.1:41677984-41682984 GCF_042767895.1 Penaeus vannamei
CTTAATCCTGACTGCTGTCATTTGCTCCGGTTGTGAAGGTAGGCCATCCATAATGTTTACTTTATGGTGTATATTCTTATTGTACAATTATAATCGAATTTGGGTTTTGTGGTCTTCATTTTTGTTACAACTTATCGGAAATGTAAATCAAATTTTGATATTTATATTTTGCCTTGCGAGTATATTTTCCGGGCTGATAATCATATGATTTTAAATAAATACCTATATATGAGTGTATATATACTTATACACACACAGAAACATACACACATACACACACATACACACACACTCATACATATGTGTATATATATATATATATATATATATATATATATATAATATATGTACGTTTATTTATATCTTATTTTTTTGTGTGTATACTACATACATACACACACACATACACACACACACACATACACACACACACATACATACACACACACGCACACACACACACACACACACACACACACACACACACACACACACACACACACACACACACACACACATATATATATATATATATATATATATATATATGCAATTAATGACATGTTCAGAGAGAAAGAGAGAAACAGATAAAAACAGACAGGCAAAACAAACATACGAAGACGAATAGAGGAGAGAGAGAGAGAGATATGCTTCGAAAAGCAGGTGAGTCGACCAACGTCTCTCGAAAGGGGAATTAAGGGGGTTAATGGGGAAGGAGGGGGAGGGAGGGGGAGGGGGAAGGGGAGAAAGAAGGGAGGGGGGGATGGGGGATTAGGTGATCATTACCCCCCCATAGAACACCATCATCTTAACGCCGACACGCTACCCGAGAGGTCAACCTTTCCCCCCCTATTTTTTTGCCATTTCCCTCCCGTTCTTTGCTATTTTCCCCCACATTTTTCCCTTACGGTTATTTGCGAGTGTTTAAAAGGTCGTTTAGGTTGTTGGATATTTCTGTTAAACGCATTGTTTGGGGGAAAATGCGTTTGGGAGTTTGAATGGAATTCGGTTTCGCGTATTTGGGGGGGAGGGGGTCGGTGGGAGTGGGGTAGGCGGGGGTGGGGGTTGAGGCAGAAAGCGTATGAGAAGGAGAGGAAAGAAGAGAGGGTAAGAGTGAGAGAGAAGAGAAAGAGGGAGAGAGAGAGAGAGAGAGAGAGAGAGAGAGAGAGAGAGAGAGAGAGAGAGAGAGAGAGAGATAAAGAGAGAGAGAAATAAGATGGAGAGGGATAGAGAGTGAGGGGGAGGGAGAGAAATAGACAGGAAGGAGAGAGGAAAGGGAGAGAGAGAGAGAGAGAGAAGGCAGAGAGGCACAGAGAGAGAGGGGGAAAGGAGAGAAAATGACAGGGAGGAGAGAGAAAAGGGAGAGAGAGAGTGAGTGATAAGACAGATAGAAAAAAATATAAGAGAGAGAAAGAGAGGCAGACAAGCAGACGCACTGACTGACAAATAATCTAGAAAGACAGATATACAAGCAGAGAGAATGAAAAAATAAACAAAAACAAAGAAAAGTAAAGAGACTGGACCGCATGGCACACAGCTGGAACAAACGTACGGGGTGCACTGACCCTACATGTTTGTTTACAGGTGTGGGAGAGAGAGGGTGTGTGTGTTTGTTAACGTTTGTGTGTTAGTGTGTGTGTGTGTGTGAGAGAGAGAGAGAGAGAGAGAGAGAGAGAGAGAGAGAGAGAGAGAGAGAGAGAGAGGGAGAGAGAGAGAGAGGGGGGGGGAATAGAGAGAGAGAGTGTATGTGTGTGTTTTATTACTAGTGTGTGTATGCATATGTATCTGTGTATGTACGAGGCATGTGCACTACATATGAGCGTATACCTGCATATACACCAATCTCTGTGTATTTGTGTGTGTATGTCCTCTTGTAGTGTGTATGAGTGTACGTTTAAGCACAACACACCGTTGCTGCAATAAGAGGATACGTCTTATTATCATCATACCAATCATCATCATAGTCGCTGTATGTCCTTATATCGGGTACCGTGTGTTAATGAGTTGTGTAAATATTAGACTTGGACATAAAGGGGTTGGATAAAAGAATTTGTGAATATACTAAAGAGGAAGAGAGGGAGGGAGAAGAGGAGAGAGAGAGAGAAGAAGAAGAAAAGAGAGAGGGGAGGAAGAGAGGGAGGGAGAGAGAAGAGGAGAGAGAGAGAGAAGGAAGCAAGGAGAGAGGAGGGTGAGAGAAAAGAAGGAAGAAAGAGAATGAGAGAGAGAGGAGAGAGGGAGGGAGGACAGAAAGGACAGAAGATAAAGATGAGACAGATAAGAAGAAAGGAGAAAGATAAACGATATAGTGAGAGAAGATAGAAGATACATAAGCAAAACTAGATATACCAAAAACCGAAACAAAAACAACAAAAAACCATAGAAAAGTAAACAGAGAAAAAAGAGTAAAAAATAAACAAAACAAAAAACAAGCAAAACAACTAAAAAATAGAACTACAAACGAAGAAAAAATAAAGATAACAGAAAAAAACACAAAAAATTATTTTTCACGTTCCCTCTCCAAATCTTTTCTTCTTCTTCTTCCTCTTTCCCTCTCTTTCTTTTTCTTTTTTCCTCTCCCCACGGCGTCCCACCCTGACCTCCCCAGAAAGATATCACTAAACGTGTCTCTTTATCGTTCTATCCAGCTGAGTGGAGGTGAACGTACCATGACGACATTATCGACTGACCTGAGATTCTTATCATATTTTTTTCCCTCGTATATCGGTTCCCAGCCCTCGGGCGATGAAAAGGAGGAGGAGGAGGAGGAGGGAAAGATTTTTTTTTTTTTTTTTTTTTTTTTTTTATTTTTAGATTCTGTCTTTCTATGTGTTTGGATGTATGTTGGGATCTATGGCTCTGTTTGTTTGTCTGTCTCTCTTTTTTTCTTATTCGCTTTCTCTCTTTCTTTATTTTTTTCTCTCTCTCTTTCTTTCTCTCTCTCTCTTTCTTTCTCTCTCTCTCTTTCTTTCTCTCTCTGTCTCTGTCTCTGTCTCTCTCTCTCTCTCTCTCTCTCTCTCTCTCTCTCTCTCTCTCTGTCTCTTTCCCTCTCTCTCTATCTCTCTATCTATCTATCTGTCTCATTCTCGTTCTTTCTCTCTCTTTTCTCTCTTTCTCTTTTCTCTCTCTCTCTCTCTCTCTCTCTCTCTCTCTCTCTCTCTCTCTCTCTCTCTCTCTCTCTCTCTCTCTCTCTGTCTGTCTCTCTCTCTTTCTCTCTCTTTCTCTGTCACTCTCTCTCTCTCTCTCACTCGCTCTTTCTCTCTCTCTCTCTCTCTCTCTCTCTCTCTCTCTCTCTCTCTCTCTCTCTCTCTCTCTCTCTATCGCCCTCTCCTCTCTCTCTTTCTGAATATATTCCTGTTTGGTTTTATTTATTTTTTCTTCTTACTTTTTCATTTATTGATCTGCAATATATGTATAATTTATTGGGGAATTGCAGTAGCCAAAACATCCAACATCACTATATCTGTTCACGGATTTTCTCACTATAATCTCGAAGTATCCTGTTGTAACACCAAACATACAAACAAATAAACAAACAAGGAAAAACGGTAAAAACTAAAAACAAAAAAAAAAAAAAAAACAGTCCATCTTAAAACCTTTGTTAACATCTATTAAGATTCATAACGTGTTAAATATCAATTCCAGACTGAATTATCTAGAGCAATGAAAGATGCAATAACAATAACAAAAAAAAAAAAAAAAAAAAAAAAAAAAAATCACCAAAAGAAATACATTGAAAACAAAACAAACAAACCCAAAAATAACAAAGCATTCCGGTGAACTTTTTGAACTCCAAAAATCCGAAACGTCATGTCTTCTCGACTCTCCGCTTCCAGAAGTTTCGATATTTGTCAAATGTCGATGGAGGGAGACGAGGGTGAGGGGGTGGGGGTGGGGGGGAGGGAGTGATAGGAAAGGAGATGGCGGGTAGGGGGAAGGGGAATGGGAAGGGGGAGAGAGGGAGGAAGTAAGGGGAAGGGGAAGAAGAGAGAGAGAGTAGAGGGAAGGGGAAATAGAGTAAGGGAAGGGGAAGAAGGGAGAGTAAAGGGGAAAAAGAGAGTTGGGGGTGGAGGGAGGGAGTGAACGATAGGAAAGGAGATGGTGGGTAGGGGAAGGGGGTGGGGTAAGGGGAAGGAGAATGGGAAGGGGAAGAGAGAAAGAGTAAAGGGAAGGGGAAAAGAGAGAAAGGGAAAGGGAAAGGGGGAAGGGGGAGGGGAGAGAATAAGAGACGGGGGAAAAGAGTGAGAGCTAAGGATAGGAAGAGAGGGAAGAGTAGGAGTGAAGGCGAGAGGGATAGAGATAGGACGAGAGGGAGAGGGTATCGGATAGGAAAAGGATAAGTGATATTCGGAGGAGGTGGAGGGGGTATCCCATAGTGGGAGGGAGTAGTGAGGGGGTGGGGGGTGAAGGAGAGAAAGACCGGAGAACAGGGGCAGAAGATTAGGGGGAAGGGGGATGGGGTGAATGAGGGGAGGAGTGGGGGAGGAGGAGGGGGGTTGGTCACACACACGGAGCCCTCCTACTGACGACATAATGGGGAGTCTGCCTTCAATAGCTTTACCCTCCCCCCCTCCTCACTCCTCCTTTCCCTACCCCTCCTCCCCTTTCCTCCCTTCTCCTCTCCTGCCCTCCCCCCCCATCGTCCTCCTCCCCGTCTCCTTCTCTCTTTCTCTTCTCTCAACCCCGTACCCCTCTCCTCTCCCCCTCCCCCAGCCTCCCCATACCCCCGCGTTCTTTCAATTCTCATACCTGTTCTCTTTCTCTTCGTTCTTCTTTTCTCTCTCTTTCTCCTTCGTCTGCGTTGCTTGTTATTTATTTGTGTTATTTGTTTTTTTTCTTTGTTCTTATTTGTTATCATAGTCATCAGGTATTTTTTTAGTATATGTATTTGTTAGTTTTACTTGTATATCTACGTAGTTTGTGTTATCTGTCTCTTTCTCTTTCTCTCTCTCTCTCTCTTTCTCCTTTCTCCTCTCTTTTCTCTTCTCTCTCCTCTCTCTCCC
>NC_091560.1:41685484-41690484 GCF_042767895.1 Penaeus vannamei
TTTTTTAGGAGGAGATTTATTTTTGTTTCCTTTTTGTCCTTTGTTTAATTGTTGTTGTTTTTATGTTAAGTTGCGGTGGGGTCCTGTCCCTTTTTACGTGCGCGTGTACAGCTTGAGTAATGGTTATTGTTCTTTTTGTACAGCACAAGCCAGTATACCACACAGGTTGTACATAACTCGAATTCTTGTAGTGACGCATGTATTTATTCAACATATCTGAAAGTCTACTATACCCTCTTATAAACCACGAATAATCTATTTCCTCGATAAACTATACATTTCCACGTACCATACTTAGGCTATACTATAAACTAGATATTTCCACGTACCATACTTAGGCTATACAGTGTACACGCCTCTACAAACGTCACAATACATACAGTGACGTAAAAAAGTTCATGTCGTGAATTGAAGCTTCGAATCTGTCTCACCCTGTACAAAAAGTGCGCCATGAAGCAGATATTCGAAACGGAATTCGAAACACGTTTGACGAAAGTTTTGACCCTGACTGTACGGGGAAGGCTAGATCAGAAGCAACTCGAGGAGGTGTCATGGCGTCTGATTCTATTTTGGGAAAGAAAAGCACATGGGGTTTATTTTGATGACGTCACAAAAGTAACGGATGCTTTATGAACATGGTCGATCGTTTTGGTCTCTTCTGTAGTGAAGAATCTGTAGTGAAGAATCTGTAGTGAAGAGGTGGACATGTATATCTCTGATGCTTATTTTTACGTACATAGATGCATACATCATTCATTCATATATGCATAAACACACACACACACACACACACACACACACACACACACACACACACACACACACACACACACACACAGCCATATGATGGATCGTTTCGGTCTCTTCCGTTTTCAAAAAGGATGGAAAATAATGATTTTAATGGTTATATTTTCATTGAACGATCATGAAAACAGACGCCATGACACCTCCAGTTGCTAATGATCTAGACTGTACACCATACCTAACCGCATGATGAATCCACCTGTTATTCATTCCACATCATAACCACGCCCATATCTACCCTGGTCGGCCTTCAGCGTTGCCACATCAAGGGGTATTTTCATTCCAGCAGTGGTACCAGAGTTGGCAGAGAGGTTATAAGGTTCCTTGGAAATATTGCTATAAACACTGTTGCCATGTCGTTGCTTCTTAGATCACCTATCAAAGCAGAAACCTTACAGTACTGCCATATAAAAATTAGATAATGAAAATAAAAAAAAAGAAGTGGGAATAGGAATATGATAATGAGAAATGAACAGATTAAAGTAGAAATTGAAACACAATAAAGAAAACGGTAATAAAGGTATTAATAATAATGTAGGATTATTAATAATACTACATTAACCCCTTTTTTAGACAGTTACCAAGCCCAATGAAAAACGACAACCCCCCCACCCCATCCCACCCCCCACCCCCCATAGGAGCCTGACCCCCTCACCCCCCATCCCCCATAGGAGCCTGACCCCCTACACCCCCCACCCCCATAGGAGCCTGACCCCCTCACCCCCCACCCCCACCCCACACCACCCCATCCCACCCCCATAGGAGCCTGACCATCGTTGCCAGACCCGGAGACCTGTGTGAGGTCCTCCGATCGGCGTCAAAACACGACCACAGAGACAGTACTCCTTCCGCACGGCCATTGTCCTACCTGTGCGTGGCCTGTAATTTCGTCTTCTTCTTTTTTTCTCCTTCCTCCCCTCCCTCCCCTTCTTCCCTTTTTTAGTGGGGGGATTGGGGGGAGAGAGGGTAGGAGGAGGGGGTAAAGTGGGGTGGGGTGGAGGAGGGACGGAGGAGGAGTAAAGTGGAGGGGGGGTGGAGGAAGGAACGAGGAGGAGGGGTGTAAAGGGGGGGTGGAGAAGGAGGAAGGGGTGGGGGTAAAGAATGGGGGTGTGGGGGTGGAGGAGGGAACGAGTGGGGGTAAAGTGGGGGGTGGAGTAGGGGGGGTAAAGTGGGGAGGAGGAGGGAAGTAGGGGTAAAGTGGGGGGGAGGAGGGGGGTAAAGAGGGGTAGGGGAGGGTCTATTTCTATGTCCACCTGTGTTTCAATTACGAATTTGCTTCGGCGGGTCCGGTTTTCGGGGGTGTTTAGAGAGAGAAAAAAGGGAAGAAAGAGAGAGAAATAGGGAGAAGGGAGGAGAGAGAGAGAGAGAGAGAGAGAGAGAGAGAGAGAGAGAGAGAGAGAGAGAGAGAGAGAGAGAAGAGAGAGAGAGAGAGAGAGAGAGAGAGAGAGAGAGAGAGAGAGAGAGAGAGAGAGAGAGAGAGAGAGAGAGAGAGAGAGAGAGAGAGAGTGAGAGAGAGAGAGAGAGAGAGAGAGAGAGAGAGAGTGAGAGAGAGAGAGAGAGAGAGAGAGAGAGAGAGAGAGAGAGAGAGAGAGAGAGAGAAAGAGTGAGAGAGAGAGAGAAACAGACAAACAGAAACAGAAACAAACAGACAGAGACAGAGAAACAAACAGAAAGAAACAGACAAACAGAGACAGAGACAGAGAAACAGACAGACAAATATAAAGAAAAGCGACAAAAAATCCAAAGCCAAACAGAGACGAGGATTGCCCAAACGAGAGACAGATTTATCCGATCTCGATCTTAACCGTTCTGTCCGACATGCAAGAAGGAGGAAGAGGAGGAGGAGGAAAGCTTACATAATTCTTAGCGGACTTTTTGTAATTCCTCTTTCGTTTCGCCTCAACGTTGGTAGGACAGGAATCTGCAGTGAAGAGGTGGACATGTATGTATGTGGTGCTTATTTTTACGTACATAGATGCATACACCATTCATTTATGTATGCATAAACACACACACAAACACACACACACACACACACACACACACACACACACACACACACACAAACACACAAACACAAACACACACACACACGCATACAGCCATAGACAATGTACATTATAAGTGTACATGTGACAGATTGTATAAGTATACATATACGCACACTTCTATATATACCCAGTTTTGTATACCCAGTGCCCATACACACTATATATACATTCATGAGCAGTGAATACATACTTAATTTTATACACACACACGTGCGCGCGGCCATATATCGCAGACCAAAAAAAGAGAACAAAAAAGAAAGAAAGAAAAAAGTTACTATAATAACATGCAAAACCGGTGTTTCATTTTAACCATCGAGTTGTGGGTATGTAAAGTGATGCAAATTTACTTCTGTCTGTTTTGTATCTATCTCCCTTCCCTCCCCCTTCTCTCTCTCTCTCTCTCTCTCTCTCTCTCTCTCTCTCTCTCTGTCTGTCTGTCTGTCTGTCTGTCTGTCTGTCTCTCTCTCTCTCTCTTTCTCTCTGTCTGTTTGTTTTTCTCTGTCTGCTCTGTCTGTCTGTCTCTATCTCTATCTATCTCTCTCTCTCTGTCTGTCTGTCCACCACCAATACTGTCTGTCTGTCTGTCTGTCTCTCTGTCTCTCTCTCTCTCTCTCTCTCTCTCTCTCTCTCTCTCTCTCTGTCTGTCTGTGTATCTGTCTGTCAGTGTGTGTGTGTCTGTCTGTCTCTCTATCTCTCTCTCTCTCTCTCTCTCTCTCTCTCTCTCTCTCTCTCTCTCTCTCTTGTTTTTGCATGATCTCTACCTTTCGCTCCCCCTCTTCTCTCTTTATCTGTCTATGACTCTGTTTCTGTGTCTGTGCCTCTCGCTCTCTCTTTATGTCTCATTCTTTATCTGTCTCTATCTCTCTCTCTCTCTTTCTCTCTCTCTCTGTCTATCTCTGTCTGTATGTCTCTGTCTGTCTGTCTCTCTCTCACTCTCTCGCGCGCTCTCTTCGTCAGTCTGTCTGTCTGTCTGTCTCTCACTCTCTCTCTCTCTCTCTCTCTCTCTCTCTCTCTCTATCTCTCTCTCACTCTCTCTCTCTCTGTCTATCTGTCTGTCTGTATGTATGTCTCTGTTTCTCCCTCCCTCCCTCCCTCTCCCCCTCCCCTCTCTCTCTCTTACCTTGACCTTTGACCCGATCTCCGTTGTGACACTGATTTAGGACACGGCTTTTCGTCTAAGGAATTGTGTGGCATTCTTTGAGATTTTATTTGCCCTTTTTATCTCTCTCTGTCTTCTATTCTTTCCTTTTCTCTTTATGTCGTTCTTTCGTTGTTTGTTGTCTTTTTTAACGTTCTTTCTTATCTTGTATTCTTCCCTTATTCGTTGACTCTTTTACGGTTTCTTTATCTATTTTGTTTCTCTTCTTTGTTTATTTTCCTTTGTGGCGTTTAAGGGGGATCTCTTCTAAAGCATTTTTTGTATTTCAGTTCGTCCGTTAAAAGTCACTTTGGCCATTAACATTCATACAAAATTTAGCCCCAAAAGGATATTTCCAGAAGGTCTAAACCAGATTAAGGAAACTACTATTAATGTTGATAAAGTATAAATGCAAGAATGTTACAATTTTACTCTATTTTCCCCTTGAAGTTTTTGTAATTTCTTTGATAAACATAAAAATAGAACGTCCATTATCAGGAACTTCATATGTGATTTTTAAAGAATTGTGCAACTAAGCGATCGCATATCATACAAACTAGTTCATAGTAATATCTAATACCTTATAAATTATCGTCAACTTTCACATTTAGTATCGAATAACCTATATTCCCTCGACATTCAATAGCCTTTCGGCATTTATGACTCTCCTCGAAGACCATGCTAACCCATCCCGGAGAAAGAAAACAAGATCCGATCCCACAAAACTCGTATTTCTTTTGTCCTCCGCCGAAGAGAGAATCGACACAGAAGCTACTCGATCCTCTATGGCGCTACGGTTGGATGCAGGCGTTTATACAGCGGTCGCTCTCATAACATGAATCCTTTTTAATAGGGAACTGAATACCAATTCATAGGCGACTGAATCCGCTTGATTTTATGGCTGCACACGAATGGCCGACATGAGTGGATGGGAAAGATTATGATAAAGGGAGTGCAGGAGGGGGTCGAAAGAGACTGAAAGAAATAGAGGGTGGAAGAGAGAGAGA
>NC_091560.1:41695484-41697984 GCF_042767895.1 Penaeus vannamei
ATTGGTATTATTTTCATGATGATGATAATAACTGTTATTATTATTGTTGTTGTTATTATCATTATTATTATTATTATCATCTTGATATTTGTTGTTAATATTACTACTATCATTGACATCATTATTGATATTATTATAATAGTTATGATTATTATTACTATCACCATCATCGTTAATATTATTATTATCATCATTATTGCTATATCATTATCATTATTATTATCAGTGTTATTATCATTATCATTAGTATTATTAATATTATTATCATAGTATCGTTATCATTATCATTATTATTATCACTGTCATAATCAATATCTTAGGGAAAAAAGAGGATATTTTGTGCGCTCATAAAAACAACTGAAAAAAATATAGGGAAAAACACTTTATATTTTTATTATTATTATTATTATCATTATTATTATTATCGCCATTATTAGTATTAGCAGTACTAATATCATCATCATTAGTCTGATTGATATTATCATTATCATACACGGTATCATCATCATTATGATCAATATTATCATCAATATGATTTATATCACCATTATCGTCTTTATTATCATCATTATCATGACCAATATTATCATCATCATAATCATCACTACTATTATCATTGTTAGTGATATCAATAATCGTCATTAACTCATATTTTTCATATGGTCATAATTAGTGCTATCAACAGTCATCATTAACTTATACCCTTCATATAGTCATAATTAGTGCTATCAATAATCATACTTACTTCACCATCATCCTTTACATCATCATCACTAGCACCATATTCATAAGCGTTATCTTAATTACGAAGATTATTTATATCAGCATCGCCATTACCGTTAATAGAAGCATCACAAATATTAATGATTTAACGTCACACGCATTCTGGGAAGTGACAACCAAGGTCACGTTTTAGACATGTTGGTAGTCCTGTGAGAGAGGGAGAGAGGGAGGGAGGGAGGGAGGGAGGGATTAGGGTAGGGAGACTGGAGAATGGGGAGAGGGAGGGAGGGAGGGAGGGAGGGGGGAGGAGGAGGGAGGAGGGGAAGGGAGGGAGGGATTAGGGTAGGAGAGTGGAGAATGGGGAGAGGGAGGGAGGGTGGGTAGGAGAGGGAGGGAGGGGGAAGGAGGGAGAGGAAGAGGGAGGGAGAGAGAGGGAGGGTGGGAGGAGAAGGAGGGTGGAAGGGGGAGGGAGGGAGGGAGAGAGGGAGAGGGGGTGGGAGAGAAGGAGGAGGGTGGGAGAAGGGAGGGAGAAGGAAAAAGAAGGAAGAGGGAGAGATTAGACGAGAAAGAGAGAGAGAGAGAGAGAGAGAGAGAGAGAGAGAGAGAGAGAGAGAGAGAGAGAGAGAGAGAGAGAGAGAGAGAAAAAAGAGAAGAGAGGAGAGAAAGAAGAAGTAAGAAAAAGAAAGAAAAAAAGTAAAAGAGAGAGAAACAAAAAATTACATGAAACAAAAACAAACCAAATATTACACACAAAAAAATCCCAAAAATCGGAAATAAAACCCAAAGAAGCAAAGAGAGAAAAGACGACCCCCCCCTCCCCCCACCCCCTCACCCACCATTCCTTCCTCGGGGCAATAATGAGCTCTAATGACCCCTTAATGCAGTTATCCCATGCTTTAGGGGGAAGACAAGTCTATCGCCAAGGAAGGGAATCTTAGGGTGGGAGAGAGCGAGAGAGAGAGATACAGAGAGAGAGATACAGAGAGAGAGAAAAATAGAAAGAGAGAGAGAGAGTCATAGAGACAGACAGACAGACAGACAGACAGAGAAAGAGAGAGAGAGATGCTGTGATAAGGATGCTTATCTCATCTTAAGGGAGTGGAGGTGAGAGAGACAGTTAGACGTGGAATGCTATAAGGAGGGGGAGAGGAGACTGTGGGGGTGGCCATGAGGGTAGGGTAGGGGGCAGTAGTGGGAGAGGGGTATGGGGTGGGTGTGGGGTGTGTGGGGAGGGTGGGGTGTGTGGTGGATGGGGTGGGGTCTGGCTGTGGGTGTGGGGGTTAGTGAGGTAGCGGGGTGGGCATAGGGGTATGAGTTGGGGTATTAGTAAGGGAGGGGGTAGTAGGGGAGTTTGGGATGGGGTGGGGTGTGTGGGGTGAGTGAGATAGGGGTGGGCATAGGGGTATGAGTTGGGGTATGGGTAAGGGGGGGTAGTGGGAGTGGGGGTGGGGGTAAGGAATGACAGGATAGGGAAGGAGGATAGTGGGGGGGAGGAAGGAGAGGAGGAAAGAATGATGGAATGAAGGGAAGGAATAAAGAAAGGAGGAAGAATAGATGTGATGGAGTAAAGGAGGGTGAGGGAGGTAGGATGGAGGAAGGAAGGGAATGAGACAGGGAAATAGGGAGAGAGAGGAAGGGAAGAGAGGAGGAAGGAAGGGAGGAAGAGCGAAAGGAAAGGAAAGAATGAAGAAAGAATGGAATGAATACACACACGCACTCACAAACAGTCACACGCACATGCACACACACACACACACACACACACAAATAGACACAC
>NC_091560.1:41705484-41707984 GCF_042767895.1 Penaeus vannamei
CCACACACAGACACACAACACTTAAGAAAATGTCTCCGTTGGAATAGCCTTTTTGACTCCCTGTGTATATTCTTGGCATAAATCCCTTTATTTACATCCCAGCGTGTATGTGAGGGTCACATGCACACAGATACCCTTGATCCAACTTCTTTCATCGCTCCAATATGTACAAACAGCAGGTAAGACACATTCCAAAGTGCATGTTCTCTGTACATTGTGTCCAACGGGAGTCGCGCACACTTACATGCATAAACACCAACCCCTTTTCCTCCTTATACACCTAGTCACACACCCATGTATATTCTCTCTCGCGCGTGCTTTCTTTCTCTCTCTCTCTCTCCGATTTACTGTACGTGCAACACCCTATTCCAAAAGTGTATGTCGCTGTAAGTGAGTGTACGAGAGCCAGGGGGATAGATACACTCACAAGCACATAAAACACCCTATCACATTTCCCACACACAGATATACACACACACGCACACACCCGTAAGACTTTATCCCGAAAGAACTTCACACACACACACACACATACCCGGAGAGCACTTAGAACATCTAATAACACTGTAGGACTTCCACCCTCCGAAGTTCACGTCCCTGAGAGTCCACGAGAACCAAAAAGGTCACCGCAAGACACCTGCACAGCTTCGAAGGTGTTCTGTGGCCGAGGAAATGACACGTGACTGATGTCCTCACTCGAGACGCTCGCCTGTCCACTCTCTTGGCGTCTTGGAGGTTCCTTCTGTGGGAAATTTCCGTTGCTGGGGGGACACTGAAGAAAAAACAAGAAAATAAAAATGAGAAGAATGAGAGAGATGAGGAGAGAGGAGGTCGATAAATGGGAGGTAAAGGGGAGAGAGAAAAATACGTTTGATGGGGGGCAAGGAGTGGAATATATGGAATATTTTAAAATATACGATAACATAATACGAGGGATCGAAAAGCTAAAAAAAACAGTAACGAAAATAACAGAAAAAAATACACCAACGACGCCGAGAAAAAAAAACACACACAAACATTATATTACACAAAAATACAATATCAAAAAATAAATAAAATAAAAACAAATAAAACAATCCATAAATTTATTCCATTTTCCTCTTTCTTACACTTATTTTTCCATACTCTCAACCGCACTGACTGAAAACATCTCCCGACAGCAATATAAACGCCCCCATGTTACCTGACACCTTGTAAACCTCCTACGGGCACTGTAATTTTAGAATTAGAGGAAAACAAACACACTCAACAGATCGGAATAAGATTGTCTTGTGTCATTGTAACGAATTACATTGATAAGAGAAATGATGGTGTTAATAAGAAAAGAAACAATAATGATAATGATTAAAAATAATGATAATAACGATAATGAAATTCAGAACAAGATAATTAATAGTTATGATAACTAATAATAATGATGGTGATGACAATGATGATGATAATGAAATTAGCAATGATAATGATAATGACTTCAGTATTGATAATGGTAATAATTGTGATAAAGTTAAGAACAACGCCAGTAGCAGTAATAGTAATGATAGTAATAGTAATAGTAACACTGATGATAATAATAATAATAAGATAAGAACCATAGTAATGATAATGATGATGAGAAGAAAATAAAGATAAAGATCATTATTATAATGAAATATCAATTAACATGATAATGATAGAAAAAGGATAATCAGACGGTAACAGGAATATAAAAAAATTATAGTAGAATGATCATAATTATAGCAATCCTTATTACCATAATTATCATGACTACTATGATTGTGTCCATAACCCTCATCATCATAAATATCATCTAAATTATCAAAATAAATAGAAATATCGGTTTGATTTCAAGAACAAAATCCTTATTATCATAATTATCATGACTACTATTATTGTGTCCATTACCCTCATCATCATAAACATCATCTAAATTATCATCTAAATTAGAAATATCGGTTTGATTTCAAGAACATAAGTCATAAGTCGTTTTTTTATGTTATTTGAAGGAAGGTATATTATTTCTCTTTCACATTGTTCATATTTTTCATAAGAGGTTCACGATTTGTGGTGAAATTTCTTTGTCTTAATTTCTATTTCATTTGTAATTATTATTCCTTCTTTTCTCTCTATCTCTTTTCGTATGGATATTTTGCATGTTCATTTTTTTCTGTATCATGCTCTCCGTCTTTTTCCTCTCCGCTCATTCCCAATTTCTACACCTCTTCCTCTTCCTCCCCCTCTCCCTATTCATCCCTCTTCTCCATTTACGTCTTTTTCCTCTCCGCATATTCCCAACTTCTACACCTGTCCCTCTTCCTCTTCCTCCCCCTATTCATCCCTCTTCTCCATCTACACCTACATCCTCCCCTCCCATTTCTCTTCCTCCTTTTCTTCTTCATCATCTTCACCCCTCCCCTAATTCCCCTTTCTCCTACACACGTCTTTATTTTCTCTCTTCTTTATCCGTCCTCTCTCCATTCTTCCATACACTGTATACTACACA
>NC_091560.1:41721729-41726729 GCF_042767895.1 Penaeus vannamei
GCTATGCGCCCCCGGCGGCGTCAGCCCCCATGATGATGATGATGAAGACCCTTTATCAGTTGATAAAATAACTCTCTCTCTCTCTCTCCTCTCTCTCTCTCTCTCTCTCTCTCTCTCTCTCTCTCTCTCTCTCTCTCTCTCTCTCTCTCTGTCTCTCTCTCTCTTTCTCTCTCTCTCTTTCTCTCTCTCTCTCTTTCTCTCTCTCTCTCTCCCCCTCACTCTTTGAACATTGCTTTGACATAGATTTAATAGCATAGACAGGACAGACAAGACCAGCCGCCCCACTCTCCCCATGGCCATCACCATCAGCATCCTCCCTCTTCCACAATTATCGCTCCCATCACCACCACCACCTCTTCCAATGCCTCCCTCTCTCTCCCTCTCTCTCCCTCTCTCTCCCTCACTCCCTCCCTCCCTCCCTCGCTCCTCTCTCTCCTTTCTCCTTTCTCCTATCTCACTTTTATCTCTTTTTTTTCCTTTGGTTGATTTCTAGATATCTTCCCGTATCTCGGTGATGCGTCCGTGTGACTGTCGCCTCGCGGTAAAAATGCGGAGAGAAGGTAAAGGAAACGGCTATATTCTCTCTCTCTCTCTCTCTCTCTCTCTCTCTCTCTCTCTCTCTCTCTCTCTCTCTCTCTCTCTCTCTCTCTCTCTCTCTCTCTCTCTCTCTCTCCGCGTCGCACACCGGTCCAAACTCTGAAAGATCTGAAAATAAAGTTTAAATTGGATTTTGAGGTTTGCCGGTGAAAAGAATATTTTTGCCGAGTACGGTATACATTAATCAATTTCCTATTTGCATACTAGCACGCTTAATATACCATAGAGATGAAAAAAAAAGGCGGGAACTTCCCAAGAAGTTTCATAGAGATGGAAAAAAATCTCGGCGGGAACTTCCCAGGAAGTTTCATACACTACACAATGAATTGTCACATCACATATCTTGGATTCCTTTCCGTATCTAGGTAATGCATCCGTATGGAAATTTCCCAAATGTCACTTCTACTAAGAAACGAAAAAACTATTTACGAGGAAACGAACAGCAAACTCGAATGTTCTCTTTTAAATATATTGCGAAAATTCTACATAGAAACCTATAGTATATTACGAAATTTCATAGGAACCTGTTGCCTTCCTAGTTTATTCAGAAAATGCTCCATAGGATCCTGTGATGTGGATTACCTCAAGACGGGATTGAGGCTGTTTGCTATCATCGCATTCCTTGTCGCACAGAGGCTGATAGGCCTATGGAGTAAATTTCTACAGTTCATAGTGGAACCAAGTGCCAGGTTTCTATTGCGGGAGGCACTGTGGTTTTTGCAAGCCGTAGATGATGAATTGCGGAAGGCCTATTTGCAGCGATATCCTTCGGAACAAGGATTACAGTGTTCGCCTCAAACAGAAAAAAGGTTACAGAGTTCGCCTCAAACAGAAAAAGGTTCGCAATGTGTGGAATCCTCTAAGTCGAACCTAGCAGAAAAGGCATCGAAGGAAATATTTTGGGCGCAATTCTTTGAGTCGGACCTGGCAGGAGGACCACATGATGTGCATTGTGTTATACAATGAATCTGATCTTCGTGAGAAATAGGATGGAAAAGAATCTCGGCGGGAACTTCCCAGGAAGTTTCATAGAGATGAAAAAAAAATCTCGGCGGGAACTTCCCAAGAAGTTTCATAGAGATGAAAAAAAAATCTCGGCGGGAACTTCCCAGGAAGTTTCATAGAGATGAAAAAAAAATCTCGGCGGGAACTTCCCAAGAAGTTTCATAGAGATGAAAAAAAAAATCTCGGCGGGAACTTCCCAGGAAGTTTCATAGAGATGGAAAAAAAAATCTCGGCGGGAACTTCCCAAGAAGTTTCATAGAGATGAAAAGAAAAAAATCTCGGCGGGAACTTCCCAAGAAGTTTCATAGAGATGAAAAAAAAAATCTCGGCGGGAATTTCCCAAGAAGTTTCATAGAGATGAAAAAAAAAAATCTCGGCGGGAACTTCCCAAGAAGTTTCATAGAGATGAAAAAAAAAAAAAATCTCGGCGGGAACTTCCCAGGAAGTTTCATAGAGATGAAAAAAAAAAATCTCGGCGGGAACTTCCCAAGAAGTTTCATAGAGATGAAAAAAAAATCTCGGCGGGAATTTCCCAAGAAGTTTCATAGAGATGAAAAAAAAAATCTCGGCGGGAATTTCCCAAGAAGTTTCATAGAGATGAAAAGAAAAAAATCTCGGCGGGAACTTCCCAAGAAGTTTCATAGAGATGGAAAAAAAAATCTCGGCGGGAACTTCCCAAGAAGTTTCATAGAGATGAAAAAAAAATCTCGGCGGGAATTTCCCAAGAAGTTTCATAGAGATGAAAAAAAAAATCTCGGCGGGAACTTCCCAAGAAGTTTCATAGAGATGAAAAAAAAAAAATCTCGGCGGGAACTTCCCAAGAAGTTTCATAGAGATGAAAAGAAAAAAATCTCGGCGGGAACTTCCCAGGAAGTTTCATAGAGATGAAAAAAATCTCGGCGGGAACTTCCCAGGAAGTTTCATAGAGATGAAAAGAAAAAAATCTCGGCGGGAACTTCCCAGGAAGTTTCATAGAGATGGAAAAAAAAAATCTCGGCGGGAACTTCCCAGGAAGTTTCATAGAGATGAAAAAAAAAAATCTCGGCGGGAACTTCCCAGGAAGTTTCATAGAGATGAAAAAAAAAATCTCGGCGGGAACTTCCCAGGAAGTTTCATAGAGATGAAAAAAAAATCTCGGCGGGAACTTCCCAGGAAGTTTCATAGAGATGGAAAAAAAATCTCGGCGGGAACTTCCCAAGAAGTTTCATAGAGATGAAAAAAAAATCTCGGCGGGAACTTCCCAGGAAGTTTCATAGAGATGGAAAAAAAAATCTCGGCGGGAACTTCCCAAGAAGTTTCATAGAGATGAAAAAAAAAATCTCGGCGGGAACTTCCCAAGAAGTTTCATAGAGATGGAAAAGAATCTCGGACGGAACTTCCCAAGAAGTTTCATAGAGATGGAAAAGAATCTCGGACGGAACTTCCCAAGAAGTTTCACAGAGATGGAAAAGAATCTCGGACGGAACTTCCCAAGAAGTTATATTTCTCGTAAGACCCTTCGCGAGATGGACATGTGAACGACGGACATGGCAATCTGATGAGAGAGGGACTTGGGGGCCACGAGAAGGACACATGATAATATGATAATAAAGATAATATAATATATATATATATATAAATATATATATATATATATATATATATATATATATATATATATATATATATATATATATATATTATCTTTATTATCATATTATCTTTATTATCATGCCACATGAGAGAGAGGTATGTTTCGTATGCTTCTGTGTCCTTCACAAGCGGAGGCGAGAAGCGGGTTCGTAAGCACCTTCACGAGAATCTGCATGGAGATGCATCGCTGCGTGATGGAAATAGCTGCGGGCGCTTCGTGCGAATAGGAAAGATTCGAGGCGGAACTTCGCAAGAAGCTACATAGAGATGGAAAAGAATCTCGGCCGGAACTTCCCAAGGTTTCATGATGGAAAAGAATCTCGGACGGAACTTCCCAAGGTTTCATGATGGAAAAGAATCTCGGACGGAACTTCGCAAGGTTTCATGATGGAAAAGAATCTCGGACGGAACTTCCCAAGGTTTCATGATGGAAAAGAATCTCGGACGGAACTTCGCAAGGTTTCATAGAGATGGAAAAGAATCTCGGACGGAACTTCCCAAGGTTTCATGATGGAAAAGAATCTCGGACGGAACTTCCCAAGGTTTCATGATGGAAAAGAATCTCGGACGGAACTTCCCAAGGTTTCATGATGGAAAAGAATCTCGGACGGAACTTCGCAAGGTTTCATGATGGAAAAGAATCTCGGACGGAACTTCCCAAGGTTTCATGATGGAAAAGAATCTCGGACGGAACTTCGCAAGGTTTCATACAGATGGAAAAGAATCTCGGACGGAACTTCCCAAGGTTTCATGATGGAAAAGAATCTCGGACGGAACTTCCCAAGGTTTCATGATGGAAAAGAATCTCGGACGGAACTTCCCAAGGTTTCATGATGGAAAAGAATCTCGGACGGAACTTCGCAAGGTTTCATGATGGAAAAGAATCTCGGACGGAACTTCCCAAGGTTTCATGATGGAAAAGAATCTCGGACGGAACTTCCCAAGGTTTCATGATGGAAAAGAATCTCGGACGGAACTTCGCAAGGTTTCATGATGGAAAAGAATCTCGGACGGAACTTCCCAAGGTTTCATGATGGAAAAGAATCTCGGACGGAACTTCCCAAGGTTTCATGATGGAAAAGAATCTCGGACGGAACTTCGCAAGGTTTCATGATGGAAAAGAATCTCGGACGGAACTTCCCAAGGTTTCATGATGGAAAAGAATCTCGGACGGAACTTCGCAAGGTTTCATAGAGATGGAAAAGAATCTCGGACGGAACTTCGCTAGTAGTTTCATGGAGATAAAATGCGACGGAAACTAAGCGAGAAGTTACGCGTTTCGGTACCGTCGGCAGATACTTCGCGAGATGGACATTGCATAGGCACACATGCACGCACGTATGCCACATCCACAAACACGTATGTACAGATAGATAAATATGTATGTATGTATGTCTCTCTCTCTCTCTCTCTCTCTCTCTCTCTCTCTCTCTCTCTCATATATATATATATATATATATATATATATATATATATATATATATATATATATATATATATATATATATATATATATATATATGAGACATAGAAATCTCCTGCTCTGTGCAATCTGGACTGACCTAATGCTCAATAACTTTCACTTTCGGCATCAGTAGTCACCGAATAGCCCGAGAAGGAGACCCAGGAATTCGCCCTTGAGCCCGAGTAGGAGACCCAGGCAGTCGCCCTTGAGCCCGAGGAGGAGACCCAGGAAGTCGCCCTTGAGCCCGAGGAGGAGACCCAGGAAGTCGCCCTTGAGCCCGAGTAAGAGACCCAGGCAGTCT
>NC_091560.1:41731729-41739229 GCF_042767895.1 Penaeus vannamei
GCGAGTAGATTATTTCCCTCAAGTGCGCTGTTACATCCTATGCCCTTACTTTGTTGGACTAACGCCCTACGCTCACCACTCAAATTTTGTAGCGTGCTAACTGGTAATATTCCAGGGGTACGAGACTCTAATCATGATAATGCTGATATGTCGGATTCACCCGTCCATGAGAATGACCAAGAACAGGCTATAGAGACCAGGGCATCTAACAAGAGAATTCATCCTCTCATTCTGGCCATGTTAGAACCTTTAAATATCACGCCGACGGAATTTGCGAAGCTGCAAAGCTCCTGTCCATCATTGTCGTCTATCAGGGAGAAAATTAGAGCGAGAGAACCACACACCACCCGTGATGGTATGACGAATGTGTTGAAATTGATGGGTTGCTTTACCGTAAGTGCGTGAAATCTAAATTTCAGGATAGAGTTGGGAAGACGTCTTTAGTCGTGCTTGCTGACTGCCGAGCCATAGTAACGTCAATTGCGCACGAGTCTCCTCTCGCTTGTCTCTTTTTCGCATCGTAAGACTTTGAGAAGGGTTGATCACTTTTACTGGCCAAGTATGGGGAGTGACGTGGGAGATATTTGTCGGTCTTGTGATAAATGCCAACGAATGTCGCACCGAGGGCGAGTGAAACCCGTCGCCCTTCAGCCCATGCCGATCATGACGGAGCCTTTTTCCCGTGTTGCCATAATAGTAGGTCCCCTGAATCCTCCCTCTGATGGTCACAAGTATATTTTGACACAAATTTCGCTGCGGGTTTCCTTGAAGCAATTCTGCTGAGAGGAATAGACCGTATCTGTGGCGGAAGCTTTGCTCGTTATATTTTCTAGAGTAGGAACCCCCCAGGGAAATTCTTTCCGACAGAGGCACACAGTTCACTTTACAATTCATGGGTGAGCTTCATAAATTGCTGGGTATTAAACCTCTCTTCACTACATTTCAACCCCAGTGGAGATGGGAGTTGAAAGATTTCATAGTACTCTGAAAGCATCATTAAGGAAGCTGTGTGTAGACAAGCCTAAAGATTGGCACCGGTATCTTATCCCTACTTTATTTGCCCTCAGAGAAATTCCGAGTGACAGAACTGGGTTTTCTGCCTTCGAACTCCTGTATTTACTTTTCAGTGTTATAGAACTCCGGGATAAACTAGAGGAATGTGCTAAAATAGCTGCTCATAATGCTGACATCAGCTCCACCAGGTCTTATTTTGATGTCAAATCCCAAGATCGTTCTTTCAGTCCAGGTGACGAAGTTTTAGTATTATTGCCAGATACTGCGAATAAACTTCTAATGGCGGAGCGGTCTATATACGGTGATGGAGAGAAGAAATCAGGTAAACTATCTAATTATGGAAAAAGGTCAGCCCAAGCTTTATCATGCAAATTTTCTAAAAAAGTATCACCGACGAACGAACGTTTCACAGGCTCAGGTAATGGATGAAGACCAGGGTGTAGATGGCTGTCAAGGTATCAGTGATGTTGTTGTCATGTGTAGATGTAGAAAATGAAATATATCCCGTTACGCCCGATGGTAAAGTAGATTCTTTACTATCTATTGACACTCCATGTGCTGAGATTAATTCGTAACTAACCCAGGATCAAGCAGAATGACATCCATAAACTAATATCAGATTTTTCAGACGTGTTTTCGGAAACTCCAGGTTGCACATCCCTTCTTGAACATGACATCCCTCAGTACTACCGGGCGGTTGAAGCCTAAGATATATCCTATCCCTCTTCACTTACAAACACACTTTGAGGAGGAAGTTGATCAACTCTACAAGCAAGGAATCATTAGATTATCAGCTCCTCACTGTTCATCTGTGGTAATGGTACGAAAATCTGATGGTACGTATCGAATGGCTATAGACTACAGAGCCCTTAACTGTCAGTTTTCCATGCTGAACCTGCTTGTAAGATAGGGGATGATCTGCATAAGTTTAATGGTGCTGTTTATTTTTCCGAATTAGATTTAACGAAAGCTTACTATCAGATCCCACTTTCTGAAAGATCTAAGCCTCTGACAGCATTTCCAACACACAAAGGTTTAATGGAATTTTGTAGATTACCCTTCGGGTTAGTAACAGCTTGTGCAACCTATGTTAGACTCATGAGGCTCATTCTAGTAGGATTACCTAACGTAGCGTTTTACTTTGATAATATATTCATATGCTAAGGGCTGGAAACAACATCTAGAAGCAATCATCTCGGTTCTGGAACGTTTGCGAGAGCATAACTTGACAGTATGTCCCTCGAAGTGTAGATTTGGGTTTTATGAAATTAGATATTTAGGATTTGTGATTGATTGACGGAAAGCATCTGAAACCACAGTGTGATGAGATAGATGCTTTGATGCAGATTCCACCCCCAACGACTAAGAAAACATTTCGATCTTTTCTTGGTATTTCTTTTTATCGTGTTTATTCCTCAGGCTTCTGAACTCACGGCTCCGCTCTCGGGACCTGTTACGTAAAAATGTGCGGGAACCTTTGTGGAATTTCAGCGTTGCTAGCAGTTCCAGCGTTGTCAGAACTTCCAGCGTTGTTAGCTAACGAACCGGCCTTAGTTCTGGTGACGGATATTTCCGGCGTTGCTTAGGTTCGTGGGCTTTTGGCGTTGTTAGCTTTCTTGGAAATAACTCTGGTCGTATTTTATATCAAAAGCCGAAAGTATGATTTATATGTAATTCTTTTCGTTATTTTTTTTGCTGGTTTGTTACGCCATGATAATTTTTAAAGGAAATAATAAATGAATTATTTTCAAAATGTGTTTAAACAAACCCCCAGAACTGATGACAACCTTTGATTCATAAAAGAACCTAATTATCCACACAGCCACATTAAATAAATGGCAACAGACCTTGATGTTACTCGTGAGAAAAAGCAGAAAGAAGAAAAATGAAAGGAGCACCATTAATTCGCCTTTTCTTTGTCAGATAAGAGATGCAGGGAAGAAATAAAACTGCATTAACACGTTTGTTTACATTTTTGTTCAAATGGTACTTATCCTCCTAAAAAGAAATTTCACTCCATGATCTTCATAATCACACCAATTGAATTTTATTTGAAATCATAATATTTCACACGGGGAAGAACACAGAGCATCTCAAAGAGCAGATTGGCGCCAGTGAGTGCAGTAGTTCCCTCGAAGTCATATGGAGGAGACACCTGAAAAAAATAATTGCGTTTTAATTTGAAAATCCACTATGGGTTTAAAAGTTACTTAGAAAATGGACAAAATAGATTGTTATATAACAAAGTATTACCAACAGCTCAAACAACGAACACGATTAACCCTTCAAGCCCAAACATTCGAAATAATTTCAAGGACAACCAACAGAAAACTGAGCAGCCCAAGTTATACCTCGACCAAGTCACATCCCACGAGGTTCAGGCCACGGCACCCACGGATGATTTCCAGCGCCTGGATGGGGGTCAGACCTCCAATTTCAGGGGTGCCTGTGAGGGGGAGAGGGGAGGGGGGGCTGGGTCGTTAGTAAGACGCCTGGTAAGAGCTTTTATCCACTTAGCTAATTCACACGTATAAATATACACATGTATACACATCTATCTATCTCTTTCTAATCTACTTATCTATACCTATATATAATCTAATCTAAGCTATCTAAACTGTCTGTCTGTCTGTCTACACCTGTATCTATTCTTATACCTTACCAGTGCCAGGACAGAAGCCAGGGTCAATAGCGTCGATGTCGAAGGAGAGGTAAACGGGTCGATCGCCCATCATGGCTTTCACCTCCTCCATCAAAGGCTCCAGGGACTTGTGCCAACACTGGTGGGCTTGGACGATGCGGAAACCCTGACAACAAAGGTGGGAGAGGGGAATTAGAGAGAATTTGCGCCGGTGGGGCGTTTGTTTGAGTGTTTGTGTCTGTTTATCGGTTTGTCTATTTGTCTGCACTCACTCACTCTAAGAATAATATATATCAAACACAATAACACGACAAAAAGTAATATAATAATAATATAAAAAATAAAATAAACAAACCCTACCTTGCTTATCTGCCACGCATGCGCATCCACAGTGTAAGAGGAGCCACGTAGGCCTATCTGCACGGTAGCCTTCGGGTCGATCAGGTCCTCCTCGACGGCTCTCCTGAAGGGCGTCCCGTGGGTGATCTTCGCTCCCAGCATCGTGTCGCTGACGTCATTGTGGGCGTCGACGTGGATGAGGCAGACGGTGCCGTAACGGTCCTGTAGGAAATATTGTCATTATTATTATGATCTATCATTTTTATTATTGTTCTTGTGTCTTAAATTTGCCCAAGGCGTAAATGTAAATATATCTGTTACCGGTGGACGCGATTCACACGGAAATCTTTTGTCAACATTCGACCTTGACCTTTGCTGATCTAATAACACGGCTGATTGATGGGACTGCAACAACCACCGAAGGATCACAATTCTCAGTATACCTGGCAAGGTTCTCTTACACCCTTCTGAGACGTATGAGAGACCACCTGCCGAGGCACCAGAGGCCACAATAGACCGTATCCTGGCCCATCAAGTCCTTTTAGAGCGCCGCCATGAGTTCGGGTGTAGGCTTCTTACAGCCTACATCAACCTCAAGAAGGCGTTTGATACAGTGCATTGGGAATTCCTCAATCACTGAGATTGAGGAATTGCAACAAGGATTATTGAACTAATAGCAAACTTGTATACTGGTACTGAAAGTGCTGTAACGTGTGTTGGGGTCCTGTCGAGCTTCTTTCCTGTTAGTTCAGAAGTGAGGCAAGGCTGTGTCCTTGCACCAACACTTTTCAACACTTGCATGGACTGGATACAGAGCAGAGCTTATTGTCTAGAGTCAATGTGGAGCAATTCTGGGCAATATCAAGGTTGCTGTCCTTGACTTTGCTAATGATGTTGCTAGTCTGTCTTTGGAAACACTAATGGTGGCTCTGCTTGCATTTAGCAATGAAGTACAGCCCCTGGGTCTAAAGGTCTCAGACCGTAATCCAGGATTTTGGGGACTTGCTAGGAAAACCCATTCGGTTAGTATGTGTTTGTGGAGAGGACACTGTAGTCACAGAGAGCCTATCAACGGTTGCACCGTGAGACTGGCACAGAGTATGTTACATGCACAATCCGTGATCGCCAACAGGCTATACGGCTATCTCGCTATCTCTATCTCTCCCTCTCTCTCATGGAAACCATTTTTATAAAATATATGTTTTTCTTTTCAGTTATTAGAAACCCAATAAGGTGCAGCCCTTCAGGCATGTATATTTAATGTTTGATTTTGGCCCTTAAATCAATATTTCAGCCAGATTGGGTAGATGCTTGGACATCTTTCCCTGGCTTTTTACAGGGCATGTAAACTGTAAATAAACGTTTTCAAATCCAATCCAATCCAATCCAATCCTCTCCCTCTCTCTCTCTGTCCCTATCGTTCTTTCTACACAGCAATGCATAGTCGGTCACGTCTTTTCCCAGGCTGGCTTCCAGGTGACTTCCTAGCGCTCCCCTTTAAACACATGCAAATACACAATGTTTTTTTTTTTTTACTTTGGTATGCTTCAAATTAAAAACAAGGTTAAACACAAAGATATACATCGCAAATAAAACCTAATTTAAGGGGATCGTCTTTTTTTCGATTTTTTTATTTACTTGCCGATTTTGATGAAACTAACACCCTTTTATTTATCTCTGTGGTAGATTGTTTTCGAAATCGCCCGAACAGTTTTTGTATTATAATTTAAAAAAAAAGAAAAAAAAAAAAAAAAAAAAAAAAAAAAAAAAAAAACGGTTTTCGTCACTTATATATCGACTTTACACGAAACAGGAAAAATTCGAAAATTCCGGTCCCTACGTTCCCTAAACAAACTATCTATCTACATTTATTTTGGACTATATTTGCTTAAAAAAAATCGCTTGAAAAAAAAAAGTATACTTCCGAAATAACCGTCATTGCAGTTTTTTTTTCTCTTCATAATCATTATGGTACGAAAAATTAAAGGAAGAAGCATAATCTTCCTACACCATAATTATCTATCATATACATGCATTCCGAAATCAACCGGACATTGCCAGCACGTAACGGTTTCTCAAAATCTTTCGTATAGTACAGTGGTGGCAGTGATCTGGGGGGGTCTATAGGCCTACATTGACCATTTTTAAAATTTTGTCAAAAATCCAAAAACAAATCATACAGCCATTCTGATTTCATGTCTGAATAGAACTATCTTTCTACTATTATTATACTATTACATTTTTGAGAAGTTGACCTTACTTTTTTGTGTGAATATTTTTCGAAGGTGACTATTTAAACACCCTAATAGGAGATTTTGAAAATATATGTCACTTTTACAAGAACCACATGAAAATATTGCAAATCCTTATGGCAGCATGTAATAGAACTATTATTCAGCTACAAAATAAGCCATAATACGTTAAAATCGGACTGAAAATACGTGCTATGCGTAAAAATGTGAAGGAGCTAATAATCGCGATCTTTTCCCTATATAATATTTAAATATTTTGCAGGACAAATCACGCGCGAAATACTTATTGATATAATTATCTATTATTTACCTATTATTGTTGCTCTAATGGGGTTTTACAGTGACCTACCTTGATGGCCTGCAGGATGGGGTACGTGATGGTGTGGTCGCCGCCCATGGTGAGGGGAATGCAGCCGTCCTTCACTAACTCGCTATAGTGACTCCGGATGTGTTTGCACGCCTCGGGCAAGCTGGGGACAGGTTAGGGGAGCTGTTAAGGCGTGTCCAGGAGGCCATACATACACTATGTATGTATGTATGTATATATATTTTTTTTCTTCTTTCTTTCTTTATTTATTTTTTATGTATATTTATTTATACAAATATAGCTACTTTTTATCAATATTTTCATTATTATTATTATTATTATTATCATCATTATAATCACATCATCGTTCATACTATTGCAGCTATCAACATCTTCATTTTCTTGTCCCCCCTCCTTTTCGTACTACTATTGCTGCTCCTCATTCTCCTGCATTTCCCTTTCCTTCTACTTATTCCCTACCTCCTCCTTATTTACCACCTCCTCTTCTTCCTCCTTCACCACCTCCTTTTCTACCTCCTCCTCTTTCTCCGCTTCTTCCTTAATCCCCACCTCCTCTTCTACCTTCTCCTTTTACTCCGCTTCCTCCTCTTTCTTCCCCACCTCCTCCTTATTCCCCACTTCCTCTTCTTCCTCCTTCACCACCTCCTTTTCTGCCTCCTCTTTCTCCGATTCTTCCTTAATCCCTACCTCCTCTTCTACCTTCTCCTTTTACTCCGCTTCCTCCCCTTTCTTCCCCACCTCCCCTGTCACTCCCTCCATATCCCCACCACCTCTTTTCCCTCTCTTCCTCCTTCCTCTCTTCCCCCACGAACTCAGACCCCGTCCCCCCTTACTTGTAACCCACCCCCTCCTCCTTTCCCTCTCCTCCTCCTCCTCCTCCTTCCCCTCTTCCCCGCCGCCCCACCCCTTCCGCCCCGCCCCCTTAC
>NC_091560.1:41756729-41760080 GCF_042767895.1 Penaeus vannamei
CATGTTGAGTTACCGTGGAATTAATTTAATGAACACTGCAAAGCTAGGAAGTCTTTGTCTCGGTGTGGTATTTACCGCAATACAATTTCGTCGTTTAATAACTCCAATTTTGATGTCAATCAATGTAGTTTTCAATGTTTGCAAAGCATGATCTTAGATTTTCTACAAGTCGGTGCGGTCCTTTTGTATATCGTAACCATTTGTTTATATGAAAGTCCCCCGCCCTCCCCTCAAAAATGTATTTCTTTTTATAAAAGTCCCTTGCCCCCCCCTAAAAAACGTTAACATAAAAGTCCCCTTTAAAGCGTTGTGACACAAAAGAAAAATAATAAAAAAAAATCCACAGGGTTTACTGGAGCGCCTCCGAGATGGCGTTGTGACCGGGGACGGAGGTTACGTCATGGCGCTGGAGAAACGGGGCTTCGTGAAGGCGGGGAACTGGACACCAGAGGCCGTTATAGAGCACCCTGAAGCCGGTAAGATACATAAAAAATAACATGAAAAATAGCATAGACGAATAATAGTGACGAAAAGTAGGGAAAGCTTGACAAAAACGGAATCGACATGTAGGTCCAAAGATCTCTCCCATCTCCCTATTCATCCACCTGTCTCCACTCTTTTCTTTAGGTAAGATGTGTAAAAAGTGACATGAAAAACAGTATAGACGAATTAAGGAGACCGAAAAGTAGGGAAAGCTTGACAAAAACGGAATCAATTAGTCCAAAGATCTCTCCCATCTCCCTATACATCCACCTGTCTCCACCCCCTTTCTACTTCCCTTCTATCCTCTCCTCTCCATCCATCTATCGACGACGCCCAACCACCTAGTTCCTCATCCCACACTTAACGCCCTTCACTCGTCACATCTACAGTCAAGCAACTACATCGCGAGTTCCTCTTGGCCGGGAGCGATGTCCTCCAGACCTTCACGTTCTTCTCTACCGACGATATGCTGGATATAAAGAACGGCCAGAAGTTCTCCGTAAGGTTCTTTAGTTGAAATGAGTATTTGTTCTTTAATTAGCCTGAGTTCTTGTTCTTTAGTGACCCTGAGTTCTTGTTCTTTAGTGGCTCTGAGTCCATGTTCTTCAGTTCCCCTGAGTCCTTGTTCTTTAATTGGCCTGAGTTCTTGTTCGTTAGTGACCCTGAGTTCTTGTTCTTTAGTGGCTCTGAGTCCATGTTCTTCAGTTCCCCTGAGTCCTTGTTTTTTAGTTATCCAGAGTCCATGTTCTTTAACTGTCCTGGGTCTTTATTCCTTAGATGTCCTTGGTTCTTGTCCTTTCCTTTAGTTACTCTGGGTCCTTGTCCTTTAGTTATCCTAAATCCCTGTTGTTGAAAGGTATGAATGAGAATGAATATCTTCACAATGCAAGAGATGTATTTGACCGGTTTCGAATATATCTTCGTCAGAAAAACAAGATATATTCGACGCCGGTCAGAAATACATCTCATGTGTTGTGAAGAAATTAATTCTCATTCATACCTTCCTACATCTGTCAACATGAATACGGTTCATCCTGAATCCCTGTTTATCACTTGCTACGAATCCTTGTTCCTTTTGGGGGCTTTGTCACTTACCCCCCTTGTGTAATGTTGATTATACTTATTAATGCTTTCAGTGTGGACTTTGTTGTGTCAGATGTGGTGGATAATAATAATAAGTGTGGTGGTAATGCTCATAAACGATGATACTGATAATGCTAATACTTAAAACTAATAATGACAGTCATAACATCACTAACGTTTACAAGAACACTAAAAGTAACTCGCCTCGACCTGCAGTGTTCTCAGCTGAACGACAACGCCTGTCGACTGGCTCATGAAGTGGCAGCAGAAGGCGATGCGTTGGTAGCCGGAGGAATCACACACAGCCAAGCCTACCTTCAAGGGAAAGGAAAGGCGGAAGTGCAGGCCGTCGCCAGGGCCCAGTTGGCGGCGTTGATGAAGAACAAAGTCGATTTCCTCATCGTTGAAGTAAGGCGTGGTGGTTGGTAAGAGACAGGAAAGTTATGGGATGGAGAAAAATGGTGGTGAAGGGTGACACTCGATCGTGAGGAAGCTGTAGTGACATGGGTGGTGACGGGTGACACTCTATCAAGAGGAAACTGTAGTGACATGGGTGGTGACGGGTGACACTTGTGAGGAAACTGTAGTGACATGGGTGGCGACGGGTGACACTCTATTGTGAGGAAACTGTACAGTGACATAGAAAAATATTGGAGTATTTTTGTCTGATATGATTTCCTTGTTTATTTTAGGCGTTACATGGTTTATTGGATTTCTAAACTCACTTTTCCAGTGGGAAATGCCAATGAAAATATCCACTTCATTCTAGTTTTTCTCGTGTCATGACAGTATTACAATATCATCGAGGAAATTGAATGGGCGATCGAGGAGGCAAGGAAGTGCGGGCTCCCCGTGGCGGCGTCCATGTGCATCGGGAAGGAGGGCGACGTGACCGGCGTGTCCCCGGGGGATTGTGCCGTCAGGATGGCTCGAGCGGGCGCCGACGTCGGTTAGTCACTCTTCTTCGTCCTTGTGCATATTTTGAATTATTACCAAGTTCATAATCCTCGGGTGATAAAACTCTCAAATTCTAAACTGAAATGAAAGGCATTTTATATAATCAGCCCGCCATCAAACACGTCCTAAGGGGAATTGGGTTTCGTAACCATCTTTTATTGTTTATTTTTTTATTATTTATTATTTATTTTTATTTAGTTTTTTAATTTTTATTTATTTATTTATTTTTATTGTTTATTTTTTTTGCAAAATATAACTTAATTTCTTCCTTACACAAATAAAATCTCAAAGAGAAGCCTTCAGATGACATCACAGAAACACTTCCTCTCCTTTGCACGACTCAAAATCCACAGGTGCATAGGCCTACAATTAAATTATCGGAATGCTTTGTCTCGCAGTTGGCGTGAACTGCCTGTTCGATCCCATAATGACCATCGACGCCATCAGGCTCATGAAGGAGGCCCTCGACGCCCAAGGACTCCGCCCCTTCCTCATGACTCAGCCCAACGGGTTCTTCTCGACGGGCACAGACAGATACGGATACCTCAGCTGCCCAGAATATCCTTTAGGTATGTAATCCCTTTTCATAGTCAAAAGATGCAGGAGCTTTTTGGAGTTTTCAAATTTTGAGCGTTATCCTATTCCTGAGCTCAAAAAAAGGTTTCTAATCCAGAGCTAAAATGACTCATTAATTCAACAATTCATGGCGCATAACGGAGCCTTCCAACCTGCTGCGTTGGCCTCATTAATTCAATAATTTGTAGTGTTAAACGGAGCCTTCCAACCTGCATCCTTGGCCTTATTAATTCAAAACTTCACGGCCTTAAA
>NC_091560.1:41765580-41785580 GCF_042767895.1 Penaeus vannamei
AATGATAATAACAATAACAATGATAGTAACAATAATAATAATGATAATAATAATAATATTAATGATAATAACAATGATAATAATAATAATAATAACAATAACTAATAATAATAATAATAATAATAATGATTATTATCATTATCATTACTATAATAATAAGTAATGTTAATGATAATAATAATGATAAGAATGGTAACATTCGAAGTCAAGGTAGGCCTTTATTTTGCTGGAGACACTGGAGACCACATATGTATATTGCAGCACTAAGATACGGCTGAGAAGGGATAAAGGACAGTATATAAGGAATCTTACTGAGGAGGTTGAGGGCCTTCATCCTGCCTGCCAAGCCTTGAGAAAACTGGATTCAAAACCCTCCTAAGGTGTCTGCGGTTCAGTCAGTGGATGGAGGGGTCATTTCAGATCATGTTGGGGGTCGTCAGTTTTCGGCTGAGAATTTTGAACAGCTGTATCAAATAAATCGTGTGTTTGTGTGAATGTGTGTAGAGTTTATGTGCATCTGCACGTGTGAGTGTGTGAGTGTGTGTGTGTGTGTGTGTGTGTGTGTGTGTGTGTGTGTGTGTGTGTGTGTGTGTGTGTGTGTGTGTGTGTGTGTGTGTGTGTAAATTCAAGTCTGAAGTTAGACAGTTTAGTAGGTTAATTATGTCACGGTAGCATTTTCTTCTCCTTTGAATAGCGAGTAAATCTGGTGATAATGGAATGTCGGAGGGAGGAAAAAAAATCCCCATCATCAAAATAAAACAGGTGTGCCTTCTATCTTCCAAAGATCAGCGCAGGTTCTTTGCGCATATTGCAAAATACGCCAGTACTGATCAGAAGCGACCACCGACCACGGACACGATAGACAATACACATGACGTAAGAGAGTAAGGTATTTCCGCCAAATATATTTAATTTCTGTTTGTGGGACGAGGAGAAAGATACCATACACAATGAATCATAGACAAATTGATTTGTATTTACTGTTTTGCTATTTCTTTCGCGGAGATCACAATATCGACACACACATACACGCTCACCTGATATCTCCACAGAAAGCCGTCAGCAGGAAGAGCAGCCTCATATCAAAGTACTTGACAAGATGTGGCAGATTTGGGTCTTTGAAGGTCTTCAGGCGACACATGAGGCCCGGGATGCAGCTGTTGACGCAGCACACACGCTGGATGGCCGAGCTGTTGTACACACACAAGCATATAAACACACACACACACACACACGCCTTGGTGCTGCCGTTTTGCTAAATGGAAGTGAAAACTGGACGCCATTAAATACCTTTGAAGTCACGTCTTGATTTTTTTTGTACCAAGTCTCTACGTCAAACAGGGGGTAAAGTTGGTAGAACCATTTGTCCAACCGACAGCGACACCGTGAGACCGGTATAGGACCTACTATGTAATGGGCATAACAAAAGTAATGATAATGATGAAAATAACGATGAGAATAACATGAAAATGGCAACAAATACCAATGCACATACGGATGGTAATATTAACACTAATAATCGTAACATCACATAAAGATCTCATTAGCCTACCACACACACATGTGCGTATGCGCGCGTGCGTGTGCGGTTGTGTGTATGTATGTGGTGTACATGTACATCTGCGTGTGTGTGTTTGTATGTTTGTGTGTGTGTGTATATGTGCGTGTATATATGTGTGTGTCTAAATTCTCAAGTCTGAAGTTAAGCAGTTTAGTAAGTTAATTATGCCACAGTAGTATATATGGAAAAAGGTACACAAACGCTAAGCTGTACCCTGGAAAGCTTTTCAGTTTACGATATAATTTAAATCTAGATACTGAACACTTGAGTTTGATCACGTTTCGCTTATTTTAGGAAATAGATTAGGTGACAATTTCATCCAAACCTTAAAAATAGTTACCCCTAAATACCGTTTTTTGTGATGAATATCGGTTAATTTCACCATATTTCAGATTATCATTTCGAATTTATATTCACAATACATGAATACTAGATGTTCTTCCATTACATCTTCAAAATTAAGTGCAACGATTCCGGGTTATTAGAGTATGACATACTTACAAAATTATTATTGTTTGTTCTGAGCTGTGGTTACATCTCCACAGAATTATGTAATGAGGGATTTCTAATTAGTTGCGATAGAGTGAAAAAAGAAAAGGAAAATCAGAAGATAGACATATGACTCATAATAGATTTTACTCACGAAAAAGTCAGCATATTTGACGCATCAAGCAAATTAAAAGAGATAAATACACACACAAAATCGTAAAAAGAAACAAAGATATTGATAAATGTAATGATATGTTAAATAACTACAACAGTGCGAGTAGAATGATAAATCCCTATCCGTGACTCCACCTAACCTGAGGAGAATATTCGCGGTCCCTATGATCAAGCTGGGTTGAGTCTTTGACGTCACAGCAAGTCTACCTGAAGTACAATCTACCTATATACCCCAATATTTTAATACAATAGATTCCAAAAGTAATTTAAATCACTTGCTTATTATATTTACTTGATATCTGTATATATTTTGATAAAAAATACACGTACAACCAAAAAATATGACGACATCGTGACGCTATCGTGACGTCACAAACCCAAACCTAACTTGAGGTGAGGGATCGCGAAAATTCCCCCACGGTGAAAATAGCCGCAGTGTTTACAAGCTGTCTGCTGTTTTCGGAGAGGAGTGTCTGTGTCTCTGTGTGTCTGTCTCCGGGAAACCTTATTAGTGTTATTTGGGAGGAAGAGGAATTTGATTTACGAAGGAGAAGAAAGAGAGAGAAGAAGAGGAAGTCGAGGAGAAGAAGAGGAAGTATATGAGAAGAAGAGGAAGACGAGGAGAAGTGGAAGAGAAGGAAGAGGAGGATAAGGACGAAGGGAGAGAAGGAAAAGGGGAAAGAAGGGGAAGAGGAAGGGAAAAGAGAAGCTAGGTGAAGAGGAAGTAGAGAATAGGAGGCGAAGAGAGAGAAGAGGAGAAGAGAACTAAGGAAAAAAAGAAAGAAAGGAGATAAAAGGCAAGGAAGAAGAACAGAAGAGCAGGTTAGAAGAAAAGGAGAGAGAAAGAGAGAAAAAAAAAAGAAAAGAAAAATGGAGGAGTCAGTCTTAAAGCTTTTAGAGACAGGAAGCGACCAAGACTTCATTCGGCTTTTGAAGGAATTTGCGTCGAAGGTGAGGTTTCCCTTTCTAAAAATTATTCTACTAATCTTTTCGTTCTTTTTCATTTTGCTCTCTTTCAGTTCAGTTTGATTCTCATTTTTGTGCTGCGAGTTTGGTGGTCGTTATTATTATTTTGCAACAAATTTGGTATTTACGACGAGTGATACATGCTTCAGAGATGAATTACCAAAACCAGGGTATCATTTAAATCACAAAGTCTAAAAAATAACTAATCTTTCCTACCTTCTATTTATTCCTGAAACAGGGGGGGGTGAGGCAAGCCCCCTTTACCTCCTCTTTATTAGCACTTTGCGCCATCTTACAGAAAACAGACATTAAGAACTCTGGCTGTGTGAGAGTGTTGCGGACCTAGTCTCTGGGCGGTGATATTCAGCGGATATTTTTGTTATTTTGCAGTAAATGTTTAAGCTGCAGCAGTTGTATCTGTGTTGGAAAGGACTATTTCTTATTCCCCATAAGATGGCAGTGACCATTTCCCTCAATGTCTTTGCATTGCTCTCGGTAGCATTAACAATAGCTTTTTCTCTCTCTGACTGGTGTCTTTGCGGTCTATGGAGTAGATATGTAATTTAATTGAATTGGTACTTTATTGTAATTTTATTTGGCTAGTTTCTTTATTTTCAGTACATTTTATGTGACAGAATGTTGGGAGACTTGAAATAAAACAGGTAATAGTGTTTATGGGATCATTTTTTTTTTTTTTAATAGCTATGATTTTTGTTTACAGTTCACAAAATGTAGATGATTGATTATTAGAATAAAGAATATTCAATGATGGGATAAACTACATATGACATACACAGTTTATGCCAAGGATGCGTACAGTATTTTAGCGATGCTATGCTTGGGCCTCTGGCAAATGCCGTTAACTTCTCCTTATATATTCCAAAGTCTGACATTGGTATAGTATTAGAAGAAATGTAGAGCTTGGACTGGAGTGATCTGCAAACATTATCTTCTCAGAATACTCTCGTAACATTTTGTTTGCCTTTGCTGCAGCATCGTTTGATGTACGGGATTCAGTGCTATTAGGTATTGACTGCTCAGTTGCATATGGAAAGTATATCCGGCAGATGCACATGGCTGATGGTTGTACGTTGATTCCAGTATCTTTTTTATTTTTATTTTTCACTGGATGTGAAGTAGTTTGGTATGTATCAGAGACAGGAGCAAGGGGATAATTGGGACTTTTTTTGTTTTTGGTTGAGCAGATATAGGCAGTTTCTCTCTCTCTCTCTCTCTCTCTCTCTCTCTCTCTCTCTCTCTCTCTCTCTCTCTCTCTCTCTCTCTCTCTCTCTCTCTCTCTCTCTCTCTCTCTCTCTCTCTCTCTCTCTCTCTCTCTCTCTCTCTCTTTTGAAAAACAATTACAAGTAGTCAGAGATGGGATATTGGCAATGCATTTTTTGTTATCGATATTGCTTTAACTGTTTTCAAAGAATCAATTTATCGGGTTTGCTTTAGCCAAACTTCAACTATCGGTGTATTGGTGATGCATTAGACAATTCTGTGTATTGATGCCCATCACTGAGTGTGAGATATGTTCTGCTATCCATAATGAGGGGTGGTAGTAGCTGAGAAGGTGTGTACTCTCCGTGTTGGGTTCTCTTTTAAATCAAATTATCTTAATGCGTGGTTAGGGAAGGGTGAAGTTTATGAGATGCCCTGTTTGTTTTCTTTGTTGCTGTTTTGTGCATTAGGCCTAGGTTATTATGAAGTGAGAGACAAAATACTTTTTCCATTAGGTATGTGTCTTACCCTGAAGTTATTAAGTCAGATGAAATACCTTGTGTTTTTTAATTGTTTCTCATCTGTAGGGTGAATGGGAAGTCCTGAGACTATTGCTTTCATGGAATTCAAAGTGTCATAAGCATTTTTGGTGATTTTGGGAGCTTTTGGATAGGTAAGACAACTAGGCTATTGATTTTCTGATAGGTGATCAGAAAGTGAAGACAGAAAGTAAACAGAAGCTTTGTCGTGGGATACAAGGAGACAACAGCAGTCAGAGGGCAACTGTTGAAAATGTACCTGGACTCTTTTCTATGACTGGAGAATGGTTTCCCTCTCCTCCACCTACCCTAATCACCTGATCTGTTATGTTATTGTCTTTTAAATGGTTTTACATCTTGATACCTGTGAATACATCTACATGTTTGTGTTTTACCAAATAGGAAAATGATTTTATATGTATTTTATTTACATATTCATATTACTCTCTCTCCCCTTTTTCATTCACACAAGATAGGTAATTTTGATGATTTATTCAACTTTTTGCTCTATTGATACTCTATTGAATGGAGGAACCGATAAGGGTTTGTGGTTCTTAAGGAATAAGGAGTTAGACATGACATTTTTGAACTTCTTCAGAGTCATTGCTAAAATTGATATAGATTTAGAAAATTGGTTCCATAAGAATATTTGATTGGCAATGTTCTGCCATGGATACTTAATGTTTGATGTTCTGTATATGAAACCAGGTTTTGATTTTTTTCTATATTATGATTTCTTTTGTAAAGTATGAAATGTTATGAACTTGGTCATCATTATTTGTGTAGTATTTTATCTATTTGTTATAATTGTTATTTGTGTTAGTAAATGTTCAGAATAGGACCTTACAAAAATAGAGAAAGGGGAAGCTCAGGACCTCAAAGAACATATAAAACGACACTCTTATGCTCAAAAATAGTCTGCTGAAAGTATATGTAAGATTACAAGTCCTTGTTAAGGTACCATATTTACGTTTGAATTAATTTATGAACTGATTTAGGGCCTATATTTCCTGGGAAAGGCAAACAAATTCCTGCCCTGTATATTTTGATCAGTGGAACTCGTTGACTTCCCCATTAATTTATGACCAACTAGCTGAATGTGCTGTCTTGCTTTATGTGATCCTATTCTGAACATTAACTTGTATGTTAATCTCTTCATGTATGTGTTTACCTTTTCTTAATTCAGAAATGACATAATCAGAGGTCAGGTGATGCATAGAAGAGTGAATAGTCAGTCAGTAGTTAACCTCGCCACTAGAGTTTGCATTCTTCTGTAATTCCAGTTCAGTACAGTTGCACCCACCAGGAATTTTGGTAGAGTGCAGCAGTCCGCCACTGGAATTCCTGCCGTCCAAGTTGGTACTCGGCATGCTCTATATGCAATGCTTAGATGGTCATAGTTATTGGACACTGCACTGAAGAATTATTTGATCTGTCTGACTTTTAATATTGTCGTATTCTTGTTGTTATGTTGTTATGTTTACCCATTTGTCTAATTATTTATATTTATTCGGTAGATCCTTTCCTTTCCCTCACTCACGCAGTAAATATCACTGATGATTTTTGTGATTATTTATTTATTTATTTATTTATTTATATATTTATTTTGTATAGTAAATTCATATTGTAGATGAACTTCACACACACACACACACACACACACACACACACACACACACACACACACACACACACACACACACACACACACACACACACACACACACACACACACACACACACACACGCACGCACGCACGCACGCACACACACACACACGCACACACACACGCACAACACACACACGCACAACACACACACACACACATACACACACACACACACGCACAACACACACACACACACACACACACGCACAACACACACACACACACACACACATGCACAACACACACACACACACACACACATGCACAACACACACACACACACACGCACAACACACACACACACGCACAACACACACACACACGCACAACACACACCCACAACACACACACACACACGCACAACACACACACACACACACACGCACAACACACACACACACACACACACACACACACACACACACACACACACACACACACACACACACACACACACACACACACACACACACACACACACACACACACACACACACACACACACACACAACACACACACACACACACACACACAACACACACACACACACACACGCACAACACACACACACACACACACACACACACACAACACACACACACACACACACACACAGCACACACACACACACATGTGTACTCTGTGCTTTAGTATAGGTAAACAAATTGTGACTATATATATTCTGTTTGTTGCCTTTGCAAGGCCAATTACAGAAGCCAGGGCATTGCTTTATGTAGTCTTATTCTGAACACCTACCACTTTTTTTTTTCTTGAGCAACATATCTTGAGCTTAACCAGTAGCATTGTTTATAAAAAAAGGAAAGAAAAAGCATGCTGAATCCCAACACTAGAATGATTAAGCTTATGTATGTTCACCCTGAGATGGTGTACTTTGGATGGAGGGTAGATCAAGGAGTGTTGAGGAGGCCTCGGCAGCGCATGAGAGGAAACCTTGTGCCTCTCCTTCTCTGATATGTGGACTCCTTTATGAGGGGGAGCAAGAATTCATGGTGATGGGATGTGCAAATAAAAGTAATTGGACACTATTCTTTGTCTTGTACTGTTGAGGTGTTCATTCTTATTCATAATTTTCAGATACTGTGTTTAGTAAATGGATATATGAACAGGCAGTCAAATGTTTTTCAGGGATATGCATTGAAATGTTCCAAAATTATTGGTTAATTTTTTTATTATTTTTTGCTAATTAGCACTAATGAAGAACCCCACAGTGTTAAATAAGCCTTAGTATAGAAATCCAATATGTAAATGATGTGAAAAGGTTTTGTCACCATTATACAGTTTCTGTCTTAGACTCAGAGTATAAGGAAAAAATTATAAGAATTGTCAACTCTATTTTTTCTATTGATTGGATTGAATAATTAACAAGACCTTGAAGGCATAGATTAATTGTTTAAAGTAGTGAAGTAAGAATCTCACTAGTCTGGCATCCACTGACCTGATCTGGTTGCTTGGAGAGTTCTGCCATTAGTATGCATGGCCAGTGCCTTGCCAGCTTAGTCTGGACCCAAGTTTGCCAGGTAAGGGAGGTTGAGTTTCTGCCGACGTCCCAGTTTGTACTTCTAATTATGCTATACTCATTTTTGTTTTGTAAGTGATATTTCATATTTGTTTTCTAAAGGCTTTCTTCCTTTTCATTTCTTTCCATTTTACATGGTTTACATCAAGACGGACAATATGTGTTTATCTGCTTTTATGTGTTGAGGGTCTGGTACTCGGAACTGGAATTTGAAAATATTTAATGCTTGTATTATCCCCTGCACTGGAAAAGCAAATGTGTATCTAGAACTAAGGCACTCATTTTTTTACAGTTTTATTTGATATATGATTGGGTATGTGATTTTGTCATTTCTCATGTGCACTTTTTTTAATGCATCATGCAATGTATGATTCATTAAACATTAAAGTATTATTATTATTTTTTTTTTTGATAAAAAGCTATTTGATTTCAAGAATGCCATTGCTACTGGTTAATGAGACTGATTTTTTTTCTTCTTCTTTTTTGAATTACGATGTAAATGAAGTGATTATTCACTGGTTTTATATGGGATTTAGAAAGGTCTGTTGGTACAAGAGATAGAGAGCCATATTTTCTTCCCAAGTTGGATGGAGAGGACGAGAATAAACTCACTGGAATCCTTGGATATATAGTATTGATGAAGAAAGGTTTTTGATTTTTAAAAATTTATTTGTCTTTCTAGTGCTTAGTCTCTGTGTCTCTTGCCTTTTGATTGGTATGATTTCAAAATACTGAAAGGGTGGGACATTCCTCTTTTTATTTAAAGAAAATGATATTAATAAAAAAAAAAATTATGTTGAGCTTCAAGCTGTGAGGTAGTTACAATTTTTGATAGGTACAAGAATTGGAGTATAGGCTATTACAGGAATGAAGAAAAAGAGGTTGTAAATGAGATAGCTTGTAAAGGCAAAAGACCACTACATAATCAAGTGTAAATAGCTGTTACTGTTTTTTTTTTCCTTCTTTTTTTTGTACTATACAGATAAATGAATCTTGGCTTGGCTTGAACCCTTTCCTAATTTTTATTGTTGCTTTGTTCATGATTCTGGCTTTTAGTTCTCCATACCATGTTATGTTTAATATTAATTTACACTTGCTTTATGTAGTTATTGTAGTATGTAAATTGAATTTTATCCCAATGTTTTTTTTTCTAGAACTGGGAATGCAATCTTTTAAATTCTTTTATCACATCCCTGCATCTTATACCTTTGTGTTATGGCAAATTTACCACATCTCATGGTCTGATGTTTTACCCTCAGTATGAGCAGCAGTTCACCCCAGTGGGATTATCACAACAATGCACCGAGCGACTGTGGAATGTGATTATGGCGCGATTAAGCGACCCGGCAGCAAGTGTCACCCACCAGACCTGCCTTTCTGTGATCAGAATACTCAGGTGAGTACGCCTCTTATCCTTGTCTTTCTTCTTCTTCTTCTACTTATTCTTATACCCAGTGTGCTTTAAGATCATACACATCATATGCATCTGATTGCTACTTCAATGTTTTGAGTTTGTTTCATGGGATTCCCCCTCCTCTTTACCCTCCTCCTCTTCCTCCCCTTTATATCCTTCTTCTTCCTTATCCCCCCACTGCCTTCTCTTGCCTCTCCTCCACTGCATCCCCCTTCTCTTATTCATTTCCTTAATCATTCTCCTCTTATTCTACTCCCATTCATTTTTTCATGCAGTTTTGCTACATTTGGACTTAATAACTACCTGTTTCTTCTTTACAGTCGAGACAAACAGTCCCTAAACAACGTGATTGACAGCGACAGGCTTGCAGTCATCGTGCGTCTGGCAGGTCTTGTGCCTGAAGAAGAGGCCCTGCAGCGGCTTAATCAACAAATTAATTATGATGGTATGGTATCTTCCGTTGAGGTAGACCAAGTAAAGTTATTGATAAAAAATCAGCTGCCTATCAGTTGTTGGTTAAATAAGGGTAGTACTTGTTAGATGAAGGTTGATATATTTGTAAAAAACACTGGTGTACATTATTCTGAAGATTAAGCAACACATAATGAAGCTTTATGGATATACCTGTTGTTTTTGTGTATATTTATATCAAAAGAGAATAAGGGCCTGTTTCTCATCATCATAGCATCATTTTTTCTATTCTAAGTCTCAAACACTGATAATTTTGTGTGTGTGTGTGTGTGTGTGTGTGTGTGTGTGTGTGTGTGTGTGTGTGTGTGTGTGTGTGTGTGTGTGTGTGTGTGTGTGTGTGTGTGTGTGTGTAATTAGTAAGAGTAAACAAAAGATAACACAATATGACTGTTCCCCAGTGGTGACAGAGGCCCAGAAATGTCTGAGCAATCTGCTATACAACAGCTCGGCGATCCAGCGCATGTGCTGTGTCAACAGCTGCATCCCGGGCCTCATGTGTCGCCTGAAGACCTTCAAAGACCCAGATCTGCCGCATCTTGTCAAGTACTTTGATATGAGGCTGCTCTTCCTGCTGACGGCTTTCTGTGGAGATATTAGGTGAGCGTTGACTTCTGCCCTTTTGGGGTCTCGTGCCGTTTTTGAGGGGCTGTATGGGAAAAGAATTTTAAGAAAATTTTTTTTTTATTGAGTTTTGAGAGAAAAAGGATGGTGGGATATCAAGGGAAAAAGTTTTGACTAATGCTTGGGGTGGATATAAAGCGGGAAAAAATGTGTCCAATTGAAGAGATTTCATTGATGTGATGAAGAAACTCGTTATGATATCAAGAGAAAAAATTGTTTTGATTATTTGTATTTATAATTTTTCTGTATTACTTCTTATTTCATCCTTTTATTTTCTCTGTTGTATTGGTCTCTTTTTCTTTTATTTTGATTATTTTTTTATTATCATGTTTATTTCTTCCCCCATTTTTTTCTACATACTTTCTGTAACCCTGACTTTCTTTGCTATCCGCACAGACCACGGCTGAGGTCAGAGTACCATGGGCTGACTTACCTGATCGAGATCCTAGACCTGTCACTTAAAACGGCCCAGGAGGAGAGCGAGGTGCAATCCATTAACGGCTATCTCCCCAATCCCATTATCTTCAATGTAAGTGTTTTTGTTTGTTTCTTTGGGAAGATCCATCCATCCATCCATCCATCCATCCATCCATCCATCCATCCATCCATCCATCCATCCATCCATCCATCCATCCATCCACCCATCCACCCATCCATCCATCCATCCATCCATCTATCCATCCATCCATCCATCCATCCATCCATCCATCCATCCATCCATCTATCTATCTAATTATCTATCTATCCATCCATCCATCCATCCATCCATCCATCCATCTATCCATCCATCCATCCATCCATCCATCCATCCATCCATCCATCTATCTATCTAATTATCTATCTATCCATCCATCCATCCATCCATCCATCCATCCATCCATCCATCCATCCATCCATCCATCTATCTATCTATCTAATTATCTATCCATCCATCCATCCATCCATCCATCCATCCATCTATCCATCCATCCATCCATCCATCCATCCATCCATCCATCCATCCATCCATCCATCCATCCATCCATCCATCCATCCATCCATCCATCCATCCATCCATCCATCCATCCATTCACTCAATTTCACTTGCTTTTCATCTCTATTAGATACACACATTTTGAAGTGAAGTGAAATCATTATTTTTAAAAACTTTTGTTTATGAAATACAGCTACAAGCACGAGGTGCCAAGTGTTGTGCTTGAAGTACTGAAAGAGCCATGTGCAAATGGAGGAAATTGTTAATGCGTGTCAACAATCCACTTTACTGGCCACTAGCTAATTTTCAATATTGCAGTTTCCTTCTTTGCAGTTTTTCTTGTCTCATATCTGTCTTGAGGTCACAAGATAGTAAAGAACAAAGAAATGAAAATAAGTTGATGAAGAAATACAAGACAAATAAGAAAAGATAAAAAGAAAATAATGAAGTAATGTTTTTTTTTCCAAACCTTTCCTACAGGATGAGCAGGCAGAGCTGGTTAATGAGGTTCTCAAAGTCCTGTACAACCTGGTACTTCACATCGACAAAAACAGCCCAGACGAGGAGGAGGACAGCCACTGCTTGCGTCTTATCAGCATCCTACGCTATCTTCTCCTGGCCTCCACCCGCTGCCCTGAGAAGACAGATTCCCTGCACAGGTTGGTGGCTGTGGTACTGATTTTTTTTCGGTTTTTACATTCATATTTGTCATTGCTGTTTTCTCTTTTGTTCCTGTCTCATCTTTTGCTCTTAAGCTCAACATGCTATCCTAAGAAGACAGGTTTTTGGTACAACATGATGGCTGTGGCTTTTATCTCTCTGCTTTTTGTCCTTTTTTTCTACATCTGTCTGTCTCCTACTCTTTCTTTTTCCTCTTTTCTGTCTTCTTCTCTTGCTGTTGCTCTTTCTTCCTCCTTACCTTCTTTTCTTCCTGTTCTTAGCTGACATTCCCTTTCCTCTGTAGAATAGAAATAACCTCATCCAATTCACAAAACATGGCAGCCCTTCTTTAAGGATCTACACACCAATATATATTTTTAACTCTTTTTTTCAGCAACACGGTCAACCTGCTACTAGTGATGCCTCCTAAGATGTATGAGGAACTGCTGTGTGACATGCCACAGGCCTCTGAGTCCCCTATGCCTCCCCCAGCCCCCACTGTGGTTACTACCCAGCCTACTGCAGGGGCAACAGCTCTCATGGAGGCTGCATGCTTCACTGAAGTAGATTCTGATCTCAGCAAACAGAACGAGCGATCATGCGAGTATGACGGCAAAGACATGACAGCCATCATTAAGCTGTTGGACTTCCTTGATTCCAGATTGAAGTCGGTAGGTAATCTTGGAGTTTATAGCTGAGTGGTTAACTTTTTTTTATATTCATGTTTGATTTTTCTTAGATATATCTCCATAATCTTTGTTTCATTTTTAAAAGATGCACTTTCACATTTTGAGGTATATATTTTCTTTCATTAATCATTCACCTTCTAGAAATATTGTTATTATTTTAGCATATATTTTTTTTCCTCTGTGATCAGTTGAACATGAATATTGGATAAGTATGACATATTTAGGGAAATGTCTTTCTCTGGAATAGCACAGGGAGGTTTTCAGTTTTTGTGTTTCAGGTATATATTTGTGGTCTCAAATAATAGAAAGACTAGATATTTTGAAACAGACTGATTAATGATTTATGTGAAAACTGATTTGATAATTACCCAAACTCAAACACACAATTGTTATACACTTAAAAGATGAAGTCTTCAGAAAGTTTTGATGTGGATAGATGAATAGTATTATTGTCTTGGCATTTCACTTCAGTGATTACAGTATCTACTAAACATGAGATTAGTGCTACACCAAAAGAATATATAAAGTAAAAGATATTTTGACTGAAAGTGGTAAATTGTTCTACCAGCTAAGTAATCAGTTACTATAAAGACAGGCAAAATGAAACTAATCTTCTGAAGAATTACCTTTACTACCATACAAGGTATATTGTCATTTAATTTGAAAACAGAGATGTAAATATAATGACGGTTTCATATTACTGACCAATTAATCTGATATTCTGATAATTACCTTGACTGCAATAGCCAGAGAATCAGATCCTCACCTGGGCTACATTCAAGGTACAGGGTGATAAGAAAGTCTCTGCAGTGTTTACGAGTAATGATGATAGTTATAGCTGCGCCTGTGGTTGGTTACCCTTTGCCTTCCCGTGTGAAATTTGGGGTTCTAATAGAAAATTGCTAGATTTTGTTTAATGAGATCTGTATGGATTCTTTGATACTGTTCTATGATACCTGTAGGCTTTATTATAAATCTGCTGAAGGGTACTACCCAAATACTATTGTATGAAAGCAAAAATGTCATATGATTTGATTTTCCAAGGGTATCCTGCTATTAGATTCTGCTCATTGTAGATGCCATTGATGCAGTCCTATATATTTAGGTATGTTTTAGACAGTAAGAACACTTAGCTTTGAAGTTGTTTCAGGATTTCTTCTTAGAATGTACACATTGACTTTAAAGACTGATGTAACGTCGAATGTGACAAATATGCATATATGCGTACATGCATACATGCATACATGCATACATAAATATAAACTCATATATACAAGCAGACAAACAAACAAACAAATAAACAAATAGATAAACATACATATGTACATATATATGTACATATATACATACATACATACATACATGCATACATACATACGTACGTACATACGTACGTACGTACATACATACATACATACATACATACATACATACATACATACATACATACATACATACATACATACATATATACAGACATAAATACATACATATATACATACATACATACATACATACATACATACATACATACATACATACATACATACATACATACATACATACATACATACATACATATATATATACGTAAATACATACATAGATACATAGATTCATAAATTCATATAAATATAGTAATGGTTACTGATCTCTTATTATTGACTTAGATATTGTGCAATATATCTATAAAAAAAACGTAGATTGATTCACTGATATTGTTCCATGGTCTCTTTTGGCCTTAAGCTTATCCTGTCCATGTGTCATTTGCTCAAAACCTTTCCCATTATCCCCAAAAACAAAAACAAAATAAAGAGAAAGTAAAATTATCAATCTCCGACAGCCTGGCCAGTCATCGAGCAAGAGCCTGATGCCCATTCTCACCCTGATGGTTGAGATGACGCAGGCCAACCGCACCATCCGCAAGTTCATCCGACTCCGCATCCTGCCACCCCTAAGGGATGTGAGCAAGAGACCAGAGGAAGGCCACACCATCCGCAACAAGCTGTGCTCACTCATGACCTCTCCCTTGCACGACCTCAAGCACCTCTCAGCAAATTTCTTGTTTATTTTGTGCAAGGAGAGTGGTAAGTTCTCTCTCTATTTTCTTCAGTGGAAATGGCTATGACGGGCATTATTTTATGTACATGTATGCATATAAATATGGTATGAATTAGAAGGAATGGTATTAGATGGGAAGACGGTGATCAATTTTTCAGTGTCATTATCTTCAAAGAAGATGATCTATGAGTATTGATTGGGTGTTGTTATATGATTCATTCATTCCTTTTTCAACATTTTTATTCTATTTGCTTTGTTCTCTGCAGATCATTTTGATATTGGTGGTATTTAGATTTGTTACCAATTTATTTTGAGTAAGAATTTAGAATATCTTAAGAAGCATTGATATGAAGTTCCCTCACACTCATTCACATTCCACAGTTGACCGGCTGATTAAATACACGGGATACGGCAATGCAGCAGGTCTCCTCGCCTCTCGTGGCCTGATGCTAGGAGGAAGCAAGCCGACTATCGACTACTCTTCAGACTCTGAGGATTCGGACACGGAGGAATACGAGCGAGTTAAGGACATGTGGGTGAAATAGTTTTTTGTTTAAACATTTATTATGATTTTTTTAACATGTTTGTCTTAAAGGTTTCAGAGTTCAAGGCTGTTGATAGCCATGAAGTTATTGATATATATGTATTGATATATTTTTACATTCAGTTTGTACAGCATGCCACTGAAGATGAATTATGTAATTTATTTGTATAAATATGATTAAGGAAAAAAAATTGATTTCCAGATATAGTTACTTGAAAAAGTGTGATATTGTGTAGAGGTTGTGATTTGGTTTAGTATTTACCTTAATAATTCTAAGAGTAGTTGATGAGTAAAGCATTATTATAAGTTATGATTTACTGGCATTAGATACCCATGTCCTTAAAAACATATTGAATCTGATTGTCTGTCGTAATCATATTGCATCGGCAGTCCTCTGCTTGGATGTGCTGTCATGAAGAAATAGATTTAAAATCCTCTCTTCCCCTCTTCCCCCTTTTGAAGGATCAACCCAGTTACCGGCCGCTACGAGCCCCCTCGACCGTCGCCACTCGATGGAATGACGGATGAACAGAAGGAACACGAGGCCATGAAACTAGTCAATGTGTTGGATAAGCTCACCAGGTATTTTATACATTTTTTTTTTTGCGTGCTTTTTATGAGTGGAGAAGGTAGATGGAAAAGTTAAGGAAGAAGGTGAAATAGAGAAAAAGGGAATGGGAAAAAAAGCAAAGGGTGTTAGAGAGGAGTAAGAAAGGAATGAGGAAGGAGAAAGAGGAATGAAGAGGAAGAAGAAATTTAATAATTTGTACTGTGTGTGTGTGTGTGTGTGTGTGTGTGTGTGTGTGTGTGTGTGTGTGTGTGTGTGTGTGTGTGTGTGTGTGTGTGTGTGTGTGTGTGTGTGTGTGTGTTTATGTATGTATGTGTGTGTATATGTGAGAGAGTGAATGTGTGAGTGTGTAAGTGCATGCATGCGAGTGTTTGTATGTATGGGTGTCAATGTATATGTGTGTGTGCGTGTGTAAGTATGCGTTTACGTCTGCATGTGTGTGTGTCTGCATCTGTGTGTGCTTGTGCTTGTCCATGTGTGTGTGCATATTTGTGCATGTGTGTGCATTTATGAAATTATGAAATTGTGTGTGTGGAGGTAAATATGTAAATGTGTGTATTTATATTAGTTTGTATGAAACACTCTCCTGTGTTTTTGTGTGCAGTGGACTGAGGGAGCATTCATGCTTGTAGACTCTAACCCCCTACACTGTAAAACATAGTCCATTTGTCCTATCATGTAAGTGATGTATATCATGCTCAAGTGTTTACACATCTTACCTCAACTTTTCCAGAAACAACATCATCCAGCCGTGCCGCATAGGGGATGATGGAAAGCCACACCCAGTGGAAAGCGTCATGGAACTGCAAGAAGGGCTGGGAGTCCTGCCAACGGGAGACCACAACAACGACTCTGACGACCACAATAACGATTCTGACTAAGGTTGCACTGCTTCCTAATACTGGCCTAGTGACTGGCTAACTGGCTTTTTTAATTTATTATTATTATTATTTTTTTATCTCTCACTTTCTCAATCTCAATGATTCTCTTGTTTTTATTACTTCTGATAAGTCTGGACTTTATAAAGCCTATATTTTAAAAGTTTATTTCAATTTAGAAGATTGTGGCAATTTAGGGCACCTTGTTCATAATTCTTGTGGACAAAGTTGTTAAATGAAAATGCAATATTGCATGGGTATGAAGCGATGTGAACAGGCTTGTTTTTAAAAAGAAATTTCAAATACAAACACAAAATATCTGTATTTCATCTATATGTTTTCATTAATGCATTTGTCATTCTCTTTATATTGTATGAAAGATTAAAGACGGAGGAACAGGATATATTGTAAATAATCTGTCTTGTACAACTGAGTTATCTTGATATAAATGAATTGATATAAATAAAATGTAAATGAAATTAGACAGATTTTTATAAATTTCTAGTTGAGAATGATATAAATGTTATTTTTTCTATATATGAATGAGGGATAAAAATATCAGTACTTCTGTAGGCTAATGACTAGTTTCCATACTGCAAATAGCATCATTTATAAAGTAGGGATGCAGGATGAAAACAAAGTTATATAGAGAGTGTATTACAAAAGTATGTTTCTATATGTAAGGTGATAAAGATGATTTTATAAAAACAAACAATACATCAATTTCACAGATATTTCATTATTTATTTTTTTTCATTGTGAATTTTATATGGTGAAGGACCTTGCCATGGTTTTTGAAAGAGATTTTGAGGGACATGAATTATTAGGTCCAGTTGTAAAGCCAAAGATTATATCTATCTGATAAGAATTACCAATTTAAGTGTAGTGATTATATTATTTCAGATATTTTGTTTTGAGTCTTCCCAGTTCTTTGACGAGGATATCCAATATTTTACTTAGTATTATTATTATTTTTTATTTGTGTATGTTAATAGCTACTTCATACAGCGATGGTTGTTTCGAAGCTTCCATGAAATCTTTTCTTAATCCTTTTACTGCTTACTCAGACTTCAGTGTTGCATAAAGGGAATTAAATATATATGGGCTTTGGGGAGTATAAATGTATAAATTAGCAGAAGTGACAGCTGTATGTTTTGGGGAAAAAATGCATTAGTCATATAGTTGAATGATAATTCTTACTGACATTGGAAGGCTGTGGGAACATTGTGTGTTAGAGATTTCTACAGATTTTAGACTCGGGAGCATTTAAAGGGAAAGTACATTTAATTACCAGGCTGAGAGCAGATAGTAGAATTTTTGAGGAACTAGAACTCAAGCAGCAAAAGGATAAAGACTGAGATTACTCTGACTTATCTAATACCTATTCTCTTATCTGTATCAGTAGCTGTATTTGATCTTCATTTTATGTCACTCATCCAGGCATCCTGATATTAACCTACAGACTTCAGTGTTTTAGATATGGGAACGGCAGCAGTCAGAAGGCATGACCTAGTAGATGTTTCGCTCTTGCAAATTTCTGCCTTTGCAAAATGGGTCAAAGTTTTTCACTCTGCGTATATACACTGATTGCTGTATATGCGCATATTATATGTGTGTTAAGAAACTGTATTTGCAGAGAAGTCCTCGCAGTCTGCAAAGACGCTGCCGATGTTATTTTATCATGGTACGTCGACATAATACAGCAGCTGCCAAGCATGAGACTTTGGTGTGTCTCCTTGTCACTGCCATTTGTGATCTACACAATAACAAAAACAAAAAACAATAAAAGACCTTTGAAATTATAGAAGAACAATTGTGAATAGATAGAAGCTTGAACAAGGCAGAGTGTCATTCTGTGGTTGTTGTACGTCACAAGAATTGGAAGAAAAAAAAAAAAAGCTTTGTGTGTTCAGAAAAGGCTAAAAAAGAGGAAGCTCTCCTCTTGCAGCATAAAGTGCTATTTCCTCGGAGGAATCCAGTTGGTATATGCTAGTCATGTGATGGTTTCTCTAAATTGTTTTTTGTGGTTGCTAAACAGTATATATATATATTCCTACAGCTGGAGAAGAGAGAAAATGAAGTAAATCAAGAAAAAGATAGATTGTTAGACAGAACAAATACTAAATGATTCTTATATTATTTGGGTCATAATCTTGCATTCGTATATTAAAATGAATGTATAAAGTGTTCATATATGTACGTGATCTTTAGTTTTGTGATCTCTATTGTATAGGTTAAAAAGATGTATATTTTATGTTACATGCATTATATTTAACTCTTCTGTTCTTGAGATAGCATTAAATATTTGTACCTTTATTTCTCTCTTAAGTGCTACATCTTGTATAGTTAGATTTTCATGTTGTTTCTATTAGGTTTTAACTTGTATACCAATTAATTAGTTATTTTGTTTTAGTTTCTCTTTTAATTTTCATATCTTCTTTTGGTTTCTTGTCAGTTTTTATCCATTTTCATTAGTTTTTATCAATTATTTTTTTCTTGTAATTTTAGTTTTTGATAAAAAGCTATATTTTTTGTTGTAATTTATTTCATGTACTGAACTGCTTTTTTAAAACTCGGGCAAAGAGGTTGGTGATGATAAGCCAAATGCAAAATGTTTGAATAACATTGTTGCATTCTTGGTAATTATCATCATGTACATGTCAATAATGAAATAGATACCATACACAGCCTGTCACCCTGTCATTAGTCATCACTGGCTCGTGAGGTACACGTTCGCCTCTTTAGTCCCTGGGTGCTGGGTACGTCCACTGTCCACTGTGGTTATGTTTTTCTTCGTTTTGTTTACTAGTGGCTTCACAAATGCTGATCTTTCCTTTTATCCCAGACCTTGAAGTTTTTGAAAAAGAAGTGTTTATTTCAGTTAACATAACACTATTTATAATGATGATATTGATGAAAATAGAAACCTTTCTTTCTGAAAACTCAAGGAACTGAGTAAGTAG
>NC_091560.1:41790580-41800580 GCF_042767895.1 Penaeus vannamei
TGATAATGGAATAATACCCTGTTAAGAATTGCCTTGTTGAAGTCAGTGTTATAAAACCACGACCCTTTTTTTGTGTGTGAAAAACAAAACCCGGAATGAAAGAGCATGCCAGTCATTTTTTGTGGTTATATTTATTGATGATCATAACCAGGTTGTTGTTTTAAGTCTAAGGTCTTTTGCAGGCAGTACATAACTTCTTCCGTTTAGAATTAAATGGAGAAGGGTTGTTGAAGAAGTTACAAGCTCTGAAAGGGTGCCACTGACCTGCAGCTTTTTCAGATCTGGAATAATCTCATTGGCAGTAACACATTGTCATTCATGTTAGGAGATAAACCTGAATGTGGTTAACAGGTTTAGCAGTGTGAAATAGGCTTGGGTATTAAGAGAGTATGTATTTCAAATAGGGATTGGTTATTTATTTATTTGTTTATGATTTTATACTCTACTTTTTTTCCTCCACGAAGGTTTGTCAAAGCGTTTAGTATTTACTGCTATTAATGTATTTGGAGGACATGAATAGCATTGGGTGTTACTGCCCTTTTTTCACTATTATATACTATAAGTTTACATGAAAATTATGTTGAGGGTTCTTGATAAAGAATGGAAGCGTTGTAAGTGTGAAAGGTCGATGGAATTACTTTTAAGTGTCCGTAAATGGTTATTTCTTATTAGTGTATAATTTGGTTTAAAACTATTCTTATGAGACATTTGACTTGTTAAGCTATTGTTGTTATGTGTTGTATTTTGCAATAATTCTTTATAGGAAGAAGTGTTCACAACTGATATGTACATTTTTGTAATCAAGTATATATTACAGAGACTTTCCTTTTTCCATTGAAACTGTCTCACACATAGGCAGGTATGTTGTATACATATTTTTCCTTATGATAATGTAATGGTAGTTTGTGATGTTTGGCATAGTAGGCTACAGACAGCAGGTTTGTTGTTTTTAGTTGCACCAATCCATCTTTATTTTTATTTATTTACAGGTATAGCATAATTTGCTCTACTCTAATCTCCTTTGTTGTTGTTCTAAGCGGTTTGGTATATAACCTGTGACTCCCGTAACCACAAGGATATGTATTAATCTTGTGGGATTCTGGGAAGAGTAGTGCTGGCCTGTCTGATTGGATGCCCTTCCAAACAGTTATTGAATTGAGTTTGATATTATTATTTGTATGCCTCTATTTTTAATTTATTTATTGGTGTTTTTTGATAATGGCAAAACAGAAGTAGTACACATCTTGGAGAAACATAATGGAAAGTCTTTTCAGTTGTAGCTTTCTCTTGTTATTGATGTGCTTTGCAACCCCCCGAGATAGAGTAAAAGAAATTGAGATAGTCTTTATATTTTTCTGTGTACTTAATGCCTGTCAGGGATACTTGTTGATTTTTTATATTTTGAAAGTTGGTGTGCAAAATGGCATCTGGGAGACTAGTTTCATTTTTTATGATTTGTGGGCCATTGAGAATAAGTGCTTTATTTCATCCTTTGCTCTCTCTTCAGAGCATTATGTATATCAAGGGAATATGAAAGAAGTTCAAGGACCAGTTTCTCGGTTGCATGTTTTCTCATTTTTGAGTTTTCTTGAATGGAGTGAAATTTTGTTTAAGAATGGGGATTGGAATGTATCCAAGCACGTAGCATTCAGCTGACAGTGGTAAGGTTTATGTTTTTCACAGTTGTATTATTTTGCTATTTTAAAGAAAGCTTGTTTATATTTTTTCATGTTCGTATTTCAATATTTGGAAAATTGCACAAGTGAATTATTCAAAGGAAGGGGTTTAAAGAGCAATGCAAAATTCATACAAATATATATTTTTTATTTTTTGTAATAGAGTTAACATAAAAGATCTTTTTTGCCATGTTGTTGGTTAAAATTCCTTTTAGAAATGTCAACATCCAATTTTTGTTTCCATTGTCATATTGATGCTTTATTTCATTATTTTACTTGATTCCATGCAGCAGCTGTTATTTAATAATAAGAAAAGCATGTATTTTATCCTTCCTATCAGTCAACCTTCTTTGCATATGGAAACCTAGATCAAAAAGCTTTTTAGAGGTATGCTCGACAGGGCTGTCGGCAAGTATTGAATGTGCCTGATATGATAGGAGGAAAAGACTTTTGTTAGAGTGTAGATACCGGTCTTGGAGAAATTTACTTTTGTTACTTTTGATAATTATTTTTTTTCATGTGTATTATTTTGGATGAGAAGAGTGCTGCTCTTATGAAATAGATGTTCTTGTTATCCCTTACTTCATGGATATATATATATGAATGTAATTTCACAGAAGGCCATCAGTTTTTATTTTTTTAAACGTTATGAATCATTCTAGAACATGTTAAAACAGTGGTTCCCAAACTTTTTCTGGTTGTTACCCACTTTTCATATATGATCCTTGTCCATGGTCTACTAATAAGCATAACCCATGACTACAGCGACTGTCTACAGTCCTATAATCATTAGGACCATCTAAAAACCGCTTGAGCAAATCCTGTAATGTTATTGATTCCATTTGTTATGTTTTCTTTTGTTCAATATTAATAAAGAAATTTGTAATTTGCCTCTGCTGAATCTCATGTGATTATTGAAATGGTACTAAAGAAGTAACATAATGCTTATTAAAAAAATTCCATACAATAATTAAAAAATGGCATTATTGCTGTTTCAACAATAAACAGAAAAGAAAACTTAGGGAACCTTAAGATTATGTTGATTAAATTATTTACTATAATATATCTCATTATCTTTTTTTATCAAGAACACATGATCAGAAAATAGGTAGCTATACAGACATATAGGTAACTTCATGCGTCTGGCAGCAAGGCATTGCACAAACCTGTATTAAACATGTAAGTTCCCTCCACTATCTGCCTACCCTGCTAACCTCTTTGGTTTTATATATACATATCCTCAGATTATGGGCCCCATATATTCTGCTATAAGGCCTCCCAGGAGTTCATGGCCCCATGTTTGGGAACCACTGTGTTAGAATCTTAGGTAACATTTGCCATAGATTTATCTGTCTCTTCTGTGTAGTAACTAATTACAGTAATCTATGTCATATAAAAAGAACTGGATATGAATCTTTTATATAGAATAAGGCATGTGTACACCAGATTTTTTTTCCTGTCTGTGAACTTTATACCATACTGTAAGTTGTTGTGTACTTAATGGTACATAGAGAAAGAATTGATGTTTTATGATCAACCACTACAGATGTGTTCTGTTTACCAACTTCTTTGTAATTTATGCTAAGAGAGCTTTGTCAAGTGAATCTCTTGATTTGCCTAAATTTGAACCACCCCCTTCGCCCTTCGTTTGTTCACCCTTTAGCTAGGCTCGTTCATTTGCATTTAAGGTAAATAGGCTGTTTATAAGGATAATATCAAAAAAAAGATTTACAATGGTTGGATGTTGTGAGTTAGCTTAATGTACTGTATGCTTGTAGAGATTATATAGTGGCCAAATATTTAGGAGAGATGAAATTTTATACATTGATTTTGTGAATCCATATATTTCATATACCAATTCATATACATTTCTGTTTTCACTCTAATTATTATTATTGTCATATAATGTTATGAATGAGTAGTATTTTTTCAACCAGTGTTTATTTTTGCTGTACATATAAAAAGTCACTTGTGTCATTTATAAAACTCACCAAACATATTGTAGTTCAGTATTTTAATGTCATTAAACATTGATTTTGATAGTTTTTCTTGTATTTTGACCTTTGAGATCTAGTTTAAAGGTAATGAAGTTGTACCTATTTGGCAGTATCAGTGCCAGAGAGTTCTAAAAAAAGAAAAAAAGTAAGCTGTCATATCTTCTTTATGAATTATGGACCAAAAGCAGGATATACAGTCCTGTATATCATTAAGTAAAATAAATATTGAAATAAAATTGGATGTTTTTATTCCCCATTTTTATGCATTTATTATTTTTTTGTTTTGGTTATATTCCATTACCATTGCTTTTGGATAAATAATGAATGATGTATATGTACAATAAAGATGTATAAAAAATAGAGATTGTATAAAAAATCCATTGAGATCATAATAAGTTTCTGAAATGTTTTTATGTAATTTATTTCATAGATGGGGGAAGAGAATGAATCAAGAAAGATTAGGTAAAAGAACTGAGCATCTCTTACTGTTTCTTTACTTACACTTAGATTAATTCTTGCACTTGAGAAATATATGAATGAGAATTAGTAAGGGCAAATAGTAATTGCTTATTTTGGCTTGAAGTAGTCTGCATATTCATTCACATGCATTCTTTATCATTGGTGACAACTCGGCCCAAATGCACATGTATGTAATTCAGTCTAAAAGCACTTTTCTTTAACAAGATAATTATCGTGAAAATTCAGAGGCACATCAGAGCTTTAAAGGAAAATGTAAACACTTTATTTTTGTCGAGTTTCATTTGGATCGCATTGTTAAGCAAAGTAAACTCAAAAAATAAATTCACAGAGCAGTAAGATTTATATAGTAGAATAAGAGGTCGCTGTTTTTACGTTCAGCACGTTCTCTTATTCTTGAAAAAAGTATAGGTGAATATTGGTAAATTATTTGCTTCCAAGGAGACCTTTAAGAAATACTTATTGGCTGTGAGTAGAATTTTTATTAATATATTACACTGCTTTATACAATATAGGCAAAGATAATACAAGTGGATTAGGAAAGAAACAGAGAGGTGACTGGGTACGAAATCCAAGTTACATGCAACATTTGGTTTATTATTGCAAGTCTTTCACTCGGTCGCTCTGGCAGGGGGTAGAATGATCTTTTGCCGTCCGGGGAGTGACGGGTAGAAAGAGGTTAAATATTGCTTCAACGAAACTTATACCTTGAACTTTATTAAATGGCGAGAGCTTTTGATACTTGTATGTTCTCCCTGCATTTCTCGTTCTTCTTCCTTCTTATGTATCTATTACAAAAAGAAAGAAAGAAAGAAAGAAAGAAAACCGCAGATCTCTCCCCTCCCACCTTCGCTCTCTCCTCCCTCTCCTCCATACTTACCCCCCTCCCCACATCTCCCCCTTACCCCATCACCGCCTCCCCCCTCCCAGCTCTCCCCCTTACCCCATATCCTCCCCCACCATCCTTCTCCTCCCCTCTCCTCCTCCTCCCCATCCTTCTCCTCCTCCCCATCCCTCTCTTCCTTTCACGTCTTGAGTCCGAATTTACAGATCCGAAAGTCTCGGTACAGGAGGCGACGGTGTCAAAAAGGGTCTTGGGAGTGGCAAGCAAGAGCCATATATTTTTTGCGAGATGTGAGAAGGCGTGGTCTCCCCTCCTTCATTCTCTCCCCCCCTCTCTCTTTTCCTCTATCTCTCTCCTTCCCTCCCTCCCTCCCTCTCTCTCTCTTTCTCTCTCTCCTTTTCCCTCTATCTCTCTCCTTCCCTCCCTCCCTCCCTCTCTCTCTCTCACTTTCTCGCTCTCTTTCTAATTTCCTCTCTCTCTCTCTCTCTCCTTTTCCCTCTATCTCTCTCCTTCCCTCCCTCCCCCCCCCCCTCTCTCTCTCTCTCTCTCTCTCTCTCTCTCTCTCTCTCTCTCTCTCTCTCTCTCTCTCTCTCTCTCTCTCTCTCTTCTCTTCTCTCCTCTCTGTCTCTCTCCTCCTCTCCTTCTTCCTCCCCCCCCTCTCTCTCTCTCCTCCTCTCCCTCTTCCTGCCCTTTCCCTCCCCCCCCCTCTCTCTCTCTTCTCTCCTCTCCTCTCCTCTCTCTTATCTTCTCTTCTCTCCTCTCCTCTCTGTCTCTCTCCTCCTCTTCCTCCTTCCCCCTTCCTCTCTCTCTCTTGATATGTATTCGTTGTCGGAAGGAGAACGGGTGGGGTCCGTGTCTATATTTTATTCCCCCTTATGACGGTACATATCTGAGTTTGTCTTTCTGTCTGTTTGTAAGCATGCATGTACGTTCGGGCATGCGGATCTATAAAGATGAAAATATCACAAGAAAAAAGAATATCAAAACATGCAATAAAACCCAAACAGGAGCAAAAGTATAAGCCTAAAAAAAATCCCAGAGTAGGGAAGGGAAACCGGGCCAGAGACTCATGCCTTTCATCGCCAACCCACCGTGAGCAATAGCGGTTATTTGGCGACCGGAAAGAAATTGCGGAAACATGAGAATAATTGGATGGAAATAATTTTATGCTTTTCTTTCGGTTTCATCGTTTATTTGTTTCTTTTCTTGTCCTCTTTCTTGGGTCCATATTCTCTTTTTCTGCTGTGAGTTGAGAAGAGTAATTTAGACTTTTTTTTCTTTTCTTTCTCTCTTTCTCTGTGTCTGCCTTTATCCCTTTCCTCCCTACTCTCCTAATTTCTCCGTCTCCATTTCCCTCCCTCACTTTTTTGCCTCACTTCTTCCTTTCCTCTCTTCCTCTTATTCTTCCTTTCTCATAATCTCTCTCCTTCTCCCCTTTTCTCCCTCTTCCCTTTATTCCCCCCCTCCTTCCTCCTTCTCCTTGTCTCCTATTTCGTCTGTCCTTCCCTTCCTCTCCCTTCCTTTCCTCCAATCCTCTTCCTCTCCTTCCCCTCTCTCTTACTCCCCATTCCGTCCCTGCTCCCTTCGCCTTTCTATCCTTCATTCTCTCCCTCCTATCATTCTATATCTCCCTCTCTTTTTTTCTCCTTTCTCTCATTCCCTTTCTTCTCTCTCCCTTCCCTTCACTTCCTCTTTCTTTCTTTCCTCCATTCCTCCTCCCTTCCCATTTCCCATTCGCTTCTTTACTCTCTTCCTTCTTCCTCCTTTTCCCATTCCGACCTTCGGTCTCTTCCTTCACCCTTCTTCTATTCCCTCCATCACTCTCTGCCTTCTCCCATTCCCTCCCTCCTCCTCTTCCCTCACTCCATCACTCACTCACTCCCTCCCTCCTCTCATTCCCTCCTTCCTCCTCTCTCTTCTTTTTCCTGTCCCTCCTTCCCTCTCTGCCTTCTCCCATTCCCTTTCTCTTTTTCTCCTCCCGTTCTCTCTCTATTCCCTCCCTCCCTCTCTCCCTCCTTCCCTTCCTTCCCTCCATCTCTCCCTTCCCTCCCTCCTTCCCTCCCCCTCTCTCCTCCCTCCCTTCCTTCCTCCCTCCCTCCTTCCCTCCCTCTCTCTCTCCTCCCATCCTCCTCTCCACACTCCCATTCCCTCCCTCCCTTCCTCCTCTCCACACTCCCATACCCTCCCTTCCCTCCCTCCCTCCTCTCCCTCCTTCCTTCCCTCCCATTCCCTCCCTCCCTTCCTCCCTCCCCCTTCTAATTCCTCCCCCTCTCTCTCCACCCTCCCTCCCTCCTCCGATTCCCTCCCTTCCTTCCCTCCCTTCCCCCTTTCTCTCCTCCCCCCTCCCCTCCCTTCCTCCTCATTCCCATTCCCTCCTCCCTCCTTCTTCTCGTTCTCCCTCCTTCCCTCCCTCTCTCTCTCCTCCCTTCCTCCTCTCCACACTCCCATTCCCTCCCTCCCTTCCTCCCTCCCCCATCTATTTCCTCCCCCTCTCTCCCCTCCCTTCCCTCCCTCCCTCCTCTCATTCCCTCCCTCCCTCCCTCCCTCGCAGGTCATATTGATAACCTCCTTCCCTCCCTCTCTCTCTCCTCCCTTCCTCCTCTCCACACTCCCATTCCCTCCCTCCCTTCCTCCTCTCCACACTCCCATTCCCTCCCTCCCCCTCTCTCCCCTCCTCCCTCCCTCCCTTCCCTCCCTCCCTCCTCTCATTCCCTCCCTCCCCTCCCTCCCTCCCTCCCTCCTCTCATTCCCTTCCATTCCTTTCCTTCCCTTCTCCCTCTCTCCCCTACCTCCCTCCCTCCCTCCCCTCCCATTCCCTCCCTCCTTCCCTCCCTCCTCCCTCCTCCCGCTCCCTCCCTCGCAGGTCATATTGATAACCTCCTTCACGCCCCGACACCCCTGTGCTCGCCGTCACATTTGTCACACCCGCTCACTCCTCCTTCTCCTCCTCCTCCTCCTTCTTCTTCCTCTTCTTCTCTGTCCTCTTTCTCTTCCTTCTCCTCCTCTTCTTCCTCTTCTTCTCTGTCCTCTTTCTCTTCCTTCTCCTCCTCTTCTTCTTCCTCTCTGTCCTCTTTCTCTTCCTTCTCCTCTTCCTCTTTTTCTTCCTTCTCCTCCTCTTCCTCTTCTTCTCTGTCCTCTTTCTCTTCCTTCTCCTCCTCTTCCTCTTCTTCTCTGTCCTCTTTCCCTTCCTTTCTTCGTTCGCCCTTTCTTGTTCTTGTTGTTGCTCCTCTTTCTCTTCCTTCTCCTCCTCTTCCTCTTCTTCTCTGTCCTCTTTTTCTTCCTTCTTCTTTTTCTGCTTTTCGTGTTTTTCTTAGTTTTTCTCTTCCTTCTCTTTGTTCTCCTTTTCGTGTTCTTCTTCTTGTTCTTCTTCGTCCTCTGTCCCTTCCTTCTCCTTGGTCTTCTTCCTCTTTCTCTTCCTTCTCCTCTTCTTGTTCTTGTTCTTCCTAGTTCTCTTCCTTCTCTTTGTTTTCCTTTCCTTGTTATTACTGTTGTTGTTCCTCCTCCTTCTCTTCCTCCTCTTCCTTTCCGTCCTCTTTCTCTTCCTTCTCTTTTTTCTCCCTTTCGTGTTCTTGTTCTGGCTCTTCTTTCTCTTTCCCTTCCTTCTCCTTGTTCTCCTTTTCGTGTTTTTCTTCTTCCTTTCTGTTCTCTATCTCTTCCTTCCCCTCTCCGTTATCGCATGTTTTCTCTTCTCCTTTTCACGTTCTTCTCCTTCCTTCTATTTCTCCTCCTACTTCTTCCTTTTCATCCTCCTAATCTTCTTATCTATCCGTTCTCTGTCTTAAGCTCTTCTTTCTTTCTTTCATTTTCTTCTTTTTCTTATTTCTCTCCTCCTTTTCCTCCTTTCCGTTCTTTAGTATTCCTCCTTTTTCTCCCCTTTTATTCTTATTCTTCACTTCCTGCACCTCTTCCTCCTTTATCTTTCGTTCGTTTCTTCCTTTTCTCCATCTATTCTATTCCTTGGTCTCTCTCTTTTTTTTTCTTATCTATTTATTTCTTCTTTTGTGCGTCATTCTTTCTTTTTTTTTATCTTATCTTTCCTTTTCGGTTAGTTTCTTTTAACTTTCGGTCCGTTCGAATCGCTTCGTCTTGGCTTAGGCTTCCAATTCTTTTTCTGAAACAGAGTCCGCGACGCAGAAACTACGACTGTCCGTATGTATATATATATGTATATATATATATATATACATATATATATATATATATATATATATATATATATATATATACATATATATATGTGTGTTTGTGTGTGTGTGTGTGTGTGTGTGTGTGTGTTTACGTGTGTGTGTGTGTGTGTGTGCGTGTGTGCGTATGCATGTATTCACGCATGTATGTATATATGTAGGTATATATATATAAGTATATATATTAATTTATTCCGATGTAACGTATTCCCTCTAACACCCCTTTCCTCTTCCTCTCTCTCTCTCCTTTTACCAAAATTGCTTGTGGGTTTCCAGCATTTATTTATTAAAAAAAAAAAAGGTGATCTTCGGAATATATGCATTTTTACAATTACGCTCCCCCCTTTCTCCCCCTCCTACCCCCCTCCCTCTTATCACCTACCCCCTCCCTCCTCTTTCTTGTCGTCTGTATCCTCCTATTCTTTAAGTTTATTTTACTTTCATGTCTTTATTATAATTATTATGTCATTATCGTCGTCATGATCATCGAAGTTATCCTTATCGGCAGTGTTAATATTACTAAAATTTCTCCTATTATGATTATTATCATTGTTGATATTAGCAAAATTATCCATATCATTGAAATATTTTTTCATTATTCTTATTACTGTCTTCTATCAATATTACTTATTATTGTCATTATAGTTGTTAATATAATTGTCATTAACTTTATCATCATTTTCATCAATATCTTTAGGCCTACAAATCATGTTTATACCAATTTCATTCTATTTTGTTATATCAATTATCATTGGTACTATCTTTATCAATAATTGTCATCATTCCTGCAATTGATGCCATGATTATCTTTATATTTCCATA
>NC_091560.1:41817805-41850305 GCF_042767895.1 Penaeus vannamei
CCGGACGTCAGGGGGTTGAGGTGTCACGTGACCCCTAAAGAGGCTCAATGACAACCTCTGACGCCCTCGTCCGCCCGCCCGCCCGCATGCACGCCGACGCCCGCGGGAACTGCATAGCCACCCACGTCCGAGGATCACGCGCCACTGCCACGCCGGGGAGACGCACACCTGGTGTCCTCGGGGGGAGGAGGAGCCAGCGCTAAGTGGACGCCCAAGGAGGAAGGGGGGGAGGGGAGGAGGGGAAAGGGGGAGGGGGGAGAGGGGAGGAGGGGGAGAGGAGAGGGGCAGAGGGGAGGAGGGGAGAGAGGAGGAAGGGGAGAGGGGAGAGGAGGGGAAAGGGGGAAGGGGGAGAGGGGAAGAGGGAGAAGGATAGATGAGGAAGAGGGGAAGGAGGGAGGAGAAGGACAGAGGAGGAAGAGGGGAAGGAGAAGGATAGAGGAAGAAGGGAGGGAGGAGATGGATAGAGGAAGGGAGGGAGGAGATGGATAGAGGAGGAAGAGGGGAAGGAGAAGAAGGATAGAGGGGAAGGGGGAAGGAGAAGGACAGAGGAGGAAGAGAGGAAGGAGAAGGATAGAGGCAAAGGGGGAAAGGATTAAGACAGAGAAGGAAGAAGGATATGCGGAGACGATGAGGGAGAAGGCAAGGAGGGAGGACAAAGGGAAGAGCGGTGGGAGGATAAGGAGGAGAGAGGGCGGGGAGGACGAAGGCGGAGATGGGCGGGATCAGCGGGCGAGGATAAAGATATACAGACAGGGGAGGCTGCAAAACAAACACACACTCGCGCAGACAAACACACAAACACCCCTCGTTCACGTACACATGCATACCTGAGTGAAATACGCGCGGAAATCGCATACTTATGGAAAATACACAAACAAAAAAACAAAAAAACTAAACAAAACAAGGTACACCCACAGAAGGTGTTCCAGGATGTAAAAAATTAATAGTACTCATAGGATATCGGATATCATAGAGAGATATACGGGTCCTTAATGTAAGCAAAAATATACCATATATCCAGACAGATACTGATAGAAAGAAGAACAAGAAAAATAGAAAGAAGAAAAGAAAGAAGGAGAAATAAAAAATATATATATATACAGAACATACAATCACGTCAAATAGAAAAGAAAGATAATCCAATAGAATGAAGAAATGAAACGAAAAACAAGAGAAGAAAGGCAAAAAGAAAATGAATGAAAAAAAAAACATGAAAAGAAAGAAAAAAAGAAAGAAACAAGGAAATAAATTGAAAGACCGATAAAAAACAAGAAAAAAAAGATAAAAAGAAAAACAAAACCACAGACAAAGAACAAGAACAAGAACAAGAAAATAGAACTCTTAAGGAGGAGCAGTATCTCAGCCTGACCCACCGGATGTCACTTGGAGGTCACTGACTTACGTCACAGAGTCACGCCGGAGGTCACCGTGGGACACACGCCCGGGACGCTGTGATAAAGATAGGACAAAAAGAAACACACACACACACGCACACACGCACTCGTACACACACATACTGATCGCATACATACATAAATTATCTCACACAATACGTACAGAGACGCAGCGAGAGAGAAAGAGGCAGAGCAAGAGAGACAGAGAGAAAGAGAGAAACAAACAAAGCGAGAGAAAGAAAGAGATAAAATAGAGCGAGAGAGCGAGAGAGCAAGAGAAAGAGACAGAGCAAGAAAGATGCAAAACGAGAGGGATAGAGAGAAATAAGGGAGAGAGCAAGAGAGAAAGAGACAAAACAAGAGGGCAAGAGATAGAGACAGGTCAATAAAAAAGATACAAAACGGGAGAGAGAAAAAATAAGATAAAAAGAAGAGACGAGGGAGATCAAGAGAGAAAGAGCCAAAGCAATAAAAAAGATACAAAACGAGAGAAATAAAACAATAAATAAAAAGAAAAAGCGAGAGAGCGAGATAGAAAAGAGACGGCGCGAGAGAGAGAGCGAGCGAGCGCCCCCTGGCTCGTCCTTGAGCGGGTCAACTGCATCCTCCCTCAGCGACGTCGAGGACCAGCCGCCACACACCGCCGGAAGGACCTTCTCCTCGAGCACAGCTGCGCCTCGGACTCTTGGCCTTAATAATGAAGCTGTTGCGTTACTGCTCGGCCTTGAGGAGTTACTCTGGTGCGGTAGAGGAAATGACTAAATGCTTGTGCGCTCTCTCTCTCTCTCTCTCTCTCTCTCTCTCTCTCTCTCTCTCTCTCTCTCTCTCTCTCTCTCTCTCTCTGTCTCTGTCTGTCTCTTTCTGTCTTTCTGCCTCTGTCTATGTCTGTCTCTCTGTCTGTCTGTCTCTGTCTGTCTCTTTCTGTCTTTCTGCCTCTGTCTATGTCTGTCTCTCTGTCTGTCTGTCTCTGTCTGTCTGTTCGTCTGCCTCTGTCTCTCTGTCTATCTCTCTCTCTCTGTCTCTCTGTCTGTCTCTCTCTCTCTCTCTCCCAAATGACAATTATCAGATGCGAAAAAGGAAAAGGAAAGGGTAGAGAGGGTAAGAGAGAGAGAGAGAGAGAGAGAGAGAGAGAGAGAGAGAGAGAGAGAGAGAGAGAGAGAGAGAGAGAGAGAGAGAGAGAGAGAGAGAGAGAGAAAGAGAAAGAGAAAGAGAGAGAGAAAAAGAGAGACAAAGAGAGAGAAAAAGAGAAAGAGAGAGAGAGAGTCTATGTGTTCTATTTTCTACATATCTCCTAACTCTACATATACAACCCATGGATGAATGAATCTGATTCGCAACCTGTAATTAACAGGGCGTGTTGATATGTACTCAAGCGCGTGCACATCTAGATCGTGTGTGTAGCATGTACTGAAAATACAAAAACGCGCTCCCTTCAGTCCTTTGCCAAAAGGTCAGTTGTACTGCAATCCAACACGGAAGAGTTGCTAAAGGGCCCAGTACTATTTATCCCTCTATGCATTCAACCACAATTTCCACATAAATCTATACGTGGTTCTCTCAGCAGCCCCGGCCTCCCGCCCCAGGACCACCTCCACCTCCTCCTCCTCCTCCTTCTCTTCCTCCTGCGGCGCCGAGCGAGCACTTACCGTCGGTGTCCTGCAGCTGGTTCATGTAGATCTTGTGGAGGTCGGTGCCGGAGCGCGTGGACCACCACTGCTTGACGCGGCGGTTCTCGAGGGAGAGCCACTCGTGCAGCCCCGAAAGCTTGGCGAGTGCCCCCGGCGCGGCGCCGCCCCCGGGGGACGTCCCCACCACAGACAAGTTCCCAGTGCTCATCCTGGCGCGCTGGTGATGGGTAGGGGGGGAGTGGGGGTGGGGGGAAGGGAAGGGGGGGATGTACGGCTAGGCGCCGCCCGTGGGACACACTCGCGCCCTCATGGTATCGTCACACGGGGATGGGCGTGACAAGGGGGGGGTCTCACTCCCCCATGGCGACGCGCTCACTCTCTCGGCGCTGGAAATCACTCGCGCTCGCCTTGTTTCGCACACGACTGTTTACTGTCACCTGGAATCAACACCACACTGCGGATGAATACACTTCCCTCGGCAAGAAACACCTTCGCGGCGATTTCGCGCACTCAAGACCATCGCGGAAAGTCGGCCCGACGGCACCAGGCAAGGGAGCTCGTCGGCGGAACACTCGCTTGCGGCGCACGCTGGATGACCCGCGCCGGCCCCGTGTCACTCGCCACTGACACAGCGTACCCGTGAGAGCCTCCCGACACGTTTCTACTCCTTCCCTCCTTTCTCTTTACGTTTCCTTTCTCTCTACGTTTCCCTTCTCTCTCCGTTTCCCTTCTCTCTCCGTTTCCTTTCTCTCTCCGTTTCCTTTCTCTCTCCGTTTCCCTTCTCTCTCCGTTTCCCTTCTCTCTCCGTTTCCCTTCTCTCTACGTTTCCTTTCTTTCGACACCACTTTTTTTTCCAACGCCACTTTCTCTTGTCTACGCTACGACACTTGGATCTGAACGAAGGGGATGGAGAAGTAACAAAAACAAACAAAAAAACAGCAAGATACTTCCGGTGAAGAATGACCATAACAAGCGAAGCCGAAGAAGAGGAAAACAAAAGAAAAACAAAACAAAACGAAGAGGAAAAAATAGAAAAAAAAATAACTAGGACAAGAAAGGTAAAGCAGAGAATGTAACACAGAAAAAAAATCATGGAATAAAAACCGCCACCCACACACCCACCACAATGCGGCAAATCACCGCCTCCCGCTATTCCCGCGAGCGCCCTCCCTCACCCCGTGGAATAAGCCGCCCGGATAATCGCCGCATTCCGAGGGCGACATCTCCCGGCGCCCCTTCCCCGCGCGTCCTCAGAGCCACTCCGCCGGGCTCAGGGCCACGCCATCGACGCCCTCCTGTGCTCACGCCGGCACGCGCGCGGGAGGGGGGGGGGGGGTGGGGGCGTGAGGGAGGGGGCAGGGATGGGGGCGGGGAGGGGGGGGTAGCTGCGACGATGGCAGACTCGAAGGATAATGAGCCGAATATATGCGTATATACACACGCGCGTACACATACACGCGGTCACACACACATAAAACTTCTCTTTCTTTTTCTCTCCCTCACTTTCCTTTTCTCACTCTCCCTTTACATTTCTCACTCTCTCCCTTTACATTTCTCATTCTCTCCCTTTACATTTCTCACTTTCTTCCTTTCCATTTCTCACTTTCTTCCTTTCCTTCTCTCTCTCTCTCTCACTTTCCTTCTCTCTCTCTCTCTCACTTTCCTTCTCTCTCTCTCTCTCTCACTTTCCTTCTCTCTCTCTCTCTCACTTTCCTTCTCTCTCTCTCTCTCACTTTCCTTCTCTCTCTCTCTCTCACTTTCCTTCTCTCTCTCTCTCTCACTTTCCTTCTCTCTCTCTCTCTCACTTTCCCTTCTCTCTCTCTCTCTCATTTTCCTTCTCTCTCTCTCTCTCACTTTCCTTCTCTCTCTCTCTCTCACTTTTCTTCTCTCTCTCTCTCTCACTTTCCTTCTCTCTCTCTCTCTCACTTTCCTTCTCTCTCTCTCTCTCACTTTCCTTCTCTCTCTCTCTCTCACTTTCCTTCTCTCTCTCTCTCTCACTTTCCTTCTCTCTCTCTCTCTCACTTTCCTTCTCTCTCTCTCTCTCTCTCCCTTTCTTTCTTTCTTTCTTTTTCTTTCTTTTTCACTCACTCCCTTTCCTTTTCTCACTCTCTCCCTTTCCTTCTTTCCTTCTTTCTTTCTTTCTCTCTCTCTCCTTGTTTGTTTGTTTAATTGCTTGTTTGCTTGCATATCCACCTGTCTTTCTTAGCAGAACAGTAGAAGAGAAAGTGAGAAAGTGAAATGGAAAACAGGAACTTTGATTAAAAAATGAATTGAAAGATAAGTCGATAAGAGACAGACAGATAAAGAGGAGGAAAGTGAAAGGTAAGGAGTAAAGGGAGGGCGGAAGGAAAATAGGAGGAGGAAGAATAAAGGAAAGGTGAAAGGGATAGAAAAAAGAGAAGAGAGATGACACGGCACTCAGACAGACAGACAGACAGACAGACAGGCAGACAGGCAGACAGACAGCGTGAGAGTAACGAACAGGATTAAGATTAACAAAGCTACCATCCTCCTCTCCCTCCACCTAACACCCTAATCCCTTCCCCCCCATCCTCCTTACCCCACCTACTCAACACCCTCATCACCATCTTCCTCTACCCAACTCCCCTCCCTCCCCTTCATCCCTTCCCCTCCCCTCTCCCCCCCCTTCCCCTTCTACCTCCACTCATCATCACTATTTCCCCCCAACCTCCTCCCTCCCATCCCATCCCCTCCAATCTACCCCTCTTCCCTTCCCCCTACCCCTTTCCCCCCTCCCTTCTTCCTCTTCCCCCTTTCCCCGATCCCCTATTCCCTCTACCCCCTCCCCCCAGTCTTGTCACGGCTTTCGTAACGATGTCCGAACTCCCCCCCCCCGGTGACGCTGAGCTTTCCCCCGGTAACTCAATCCCTCTCCTCTCCCTCTTCGCAGCGCTAAAATAATGGAGAGTAAAATAAAGTAAAAAAGAAAAAAAGAAAAAAAAATAGAATAACAAAGTTTAATGTCCTCTAGAAACAGGGATGTAAATTTGAGCTTTTGTTTGCATGTTGTATGATGTATGTTGTATGTTGTGTGGTGTATGTTGTGTGGTGTATGTTGTGTGTTGTATTTGGTGTATGTTGTATGTTGTATTTGGTGTATGTTGTGTGTTGTATTTGGTGTATGTTGTGTGTTGTATTTGGTGTATGTTGTGTGTTGTATTTGGTGTATGTTGTGTGTTGTATGTCGTATGTTGTGTGGTGTATGTCGTATGTTGTGTGGTGTATGTTGTGTGATGTGTCATGTATGTTGTGTGATGTGTCATGTATGTTGTGTGATGTGTCATGTATGTTGTGTGATGTGTCATGTATGTTGTGTGATGTGTCATGTATGTTGTGTGATGTGTCATGTATGTTGTGTGATGTGTCATGTATGTTGTGTGTGATGTGTCATGCATGTTGTGTGTGATGTGTCATGTATGTTGTGTGAGGTGTCATGTATGTTGTGTGATGTGTCATGTATGTTGTGTGAGGTGTCATGTATGTTGTGTGAGGTGTCATGTATGTCGTGTGATGTGTCATGTATGTTGTACGTTGTTTGATTATGTTGTATGTTGCTTGTTGTATGTTGTATGCTGTGTGATGTATGTTACATGTTACATGTCATCACCAATAATTCCTTCTCGACAACGAAATCACGAAAATAAAAACGAGAACGAAGGAAAGAAAGGAAGAAAGAAAAAGAAGGGGATGAAACATAAAAAGAGAAGAAAAAACACATGAATCACTGCAATCACGTCTAACGACATTTCACGTGACAGGATCATGTTTAAAGGAGGATCTACACTCATTTCTTTTCTGTCTTCGTCTTCTTCTTCGTCAAATTTTTCTTCTTCGTCTTATTTTTCTTCTTCTTTTTCATTCGCACACACACACACACACACACACACACACACACACACACACACACACACACACACACACACACACACACACACAAATATATATATATACAAACATACATAGATACACACCCACATACAAACATACATAGATACACACACACATATACAAACATACATAGATACACACCCACACATACAAACATACACAGATACACACACACATACAAACATACATAGATACACACACACACATACAAACATACATAGATACACACACACACATACAAACATACATAGACACACACGCACACATACAAACATACATAGACACACACACACACACAAAACTCCGTACACTATAATTACCCCATTACACCCTGGAAGTACAATACACTGCGTTGGGCGTGATATGTACCGAGACTGAGATTACGGGAGAGAGAGAGAGAATAAATAAATATAAAAAAATATTTATGGCCTATTGTGCGTACTTATTACGGCTCTAATATAAAATCAGAGATCAAGGTCATAATATAAAGAAATAATAATAATAATAATAAATAATGTTCTATAAAAAAAATAATAAAGAGAGATCACGGTTTTAATATTAAAAAACAAAAACTTAAAACAAAGACAATTTAAAAGAGATCCTTCCTTCCTTCATGTGGCACCTTGAGCATCCCTTTTGGCACTCCCTGGCACCCTCATCCCCACATACCCTGGTCACCTGATACCCAGATGCCCTTAACCGCAAATCCTGCCTTGGTTCACAAAAGGTCCTTGAACCTAAATACCCCCCCCCCCCCAGCACACAAACTTTGCCGATTCCACATTAATATCAAAATCCCTCGTAACTTTTTATCAGTCAATTTACACTTTCACATTAATATTAAAATCCCTCGAAATCCCTCAATAATCAATATACACTTTCGCATTAATATTAAAATCCCTTGAAAACCCTTCATAATCAGTCTACACTTTCACATTAATATCAAAATCCCTCGTAACTCCTTATTACTCAATATAAGGTCTCCATGAACTGAAAATAACTATGATACGAAAGCTAATAATAAGGTGAAGAAAATAAAAAATAAAATAAAATAAGAATAAAGAATAAAATAAAATAATAATGATGACAATAAAATCGTACATATACACACACACACACCTCTACTACTACTACTACTACTACTACTACTAATAATAATAATAATAATAATAATAATAATAATAACAATAACAATAACAATAATAATAATAATAATAATAATAATAATAATAATAATAATAATAATAATAATAATAATAACAACAATAATAGTAATAATAATGATAATAGTAATAATAATGATAATAGTAATAATAGTAATAATAATAATAATAATAGTAATAATAGTAATAATAGTAATAATAGTAATAATAATAATAATAATAATAATAATAATAATAATAACAATATCAACAACAATAATTCTGATAATAATAATGATAATAACAATAACAACAACAAAAACAGAAAAAATCGAAAGGCGAAGAGGCCGCCCCCACCAAAGCCTAAAAAAAAAAAAAATAAAGATGTCTCCGCCGCCCGCCCGCCCCCCCCACGCCCCCCCCCCCTCCCCGCACCCAAACGGCATAACGACCGCCATAAAATTAACACCCCGACGCCCGTACATTTTACAACTGGCATCGTAGTATCGGTCCCCACCCCCCTTGGCCCTGTGGCTCCTTGCGTCGGATTCCTCTTGTTTTTTTTTTTTTTTTTTTTTTTTTTTGGGGGGGGGGGGATGGGGTTTTTTAATTGACGTTCCCTGCTCTTTTCTTTTCTTTTATTTCATGTTCTCTTTCTTTTTCTTCTTTTTATAAGATTTTTTTTCGTATGTTTGCTCTCATTTGCTATCATTATTGCCATCAAATATATCAATTATCAACACTATCAGCACTGTTATCACCACCACTATCATCACTATTACCATAATAATCATCGCATCAATCATCATCATTAATCATCACTTTTATCATAATAATCATCCCATCAATCATCACTTTTACCATAATTATCATCACCATCACTATCATCATCATTAATCATCACTATTACCATAATCATCATTAATCATCACTTATCATCATAATCATCCCATCAATCATCATCACTTTTACCATAATCACCAACATCATCACCATTACCATAATCACCACCAATCATCATTAATCATCACTATCATCATAATAATCACCCCATCAATCATCATCACTATTACCATAATCATCACTTTTACCATAATCACTACCAATCATCACCACCACTATCACCACCAATCATCCCACCCCCCCACCTCCCCCATTCCCCCCATCTCCCCCCTACCCCTCTCCCCCTTCCTCCTCCACCTTTTCTTGGCTTTCCTCCGCCGAGCGCCGGCGCCGTGTCCCCGAGGCGCCGCGGGGGAATAAGGAGTTATGAAGTGTGACGTCAGAAGCACAATGAGGAAAACGGGATGAAGAGAAGCTGTGCGGGCTTATTGTGCAGACAGACAGACAGACGCAGACACGGAGACGCAGACACGGAGACGCAGACGGACAGACGCAGACAGAGACGCAGACGGAGAGACAGACGCAGACAGACAGACATACGCAGACGGAGAGACGCAGACACGGAGAGACAGACGCAGACAGAGACAGACGCGGACGGAGAGACGTAGATAAAGAGACGTAGATAAAGAGACGTAGATAGAGAGACGCAGACAGATGCAGACACGGAGACGCAGACACAGAGACAGACGCAGACAGAGACACAGACATACGCATGTATATACGCGTGTACACAGACACATTCTTCACACGAATATGCACGCACGTAAACACAAATACACACGCACACAAACACACACAAACCCAAATACATACGCACAAAAACACACAAATACATACGCTCCCGCATACAAACACATACGCACACAAAGACACAAATACATACACACACACGCACACAAACACACGCATACCCATATACACACAGACGCCCACCCACACACGCGACGCCCACAGCGCAACAAAACGACCTTCAACGATGATGCCAACCCCATGCAGACGGTCATGCAAATCGGTTTAAGGAAAGCGACGCTTCGTTTACATCCCCTCCCTCTCCCCCTCCCCTCCCCCTCCTCGTCCTCGTCCTTGTCCCTCTCCCCCTCCCCCTCCCCAACCCTCTCCCTCTCCCCCTTCCCCTCCCTCTCTCCCTCCCCTCCCCTTCCTACCTCTTCTCATTACCATCCCCCTCTCCTCCCCTCTCCCCCAACCCTCACTACCACCCTCCTTCCACTCCCCCCTCCTTCCACTCTCCCCCCCCACCCCCTCCCCACACGCACCCATTAAGGAGCAACTCGGCGCCACGAGTGATGTCACACTCCCTCGCGTTCGCTCCAAGTCGCAGGGAAGCGTAAGTGATGCGTCACACTCGAAGGGCGACCTCAGAATTCCCTCTCCTCTCCTCCCCCTTCGTTTCCCCTTCCCTCTCCTCTCCTCCCCCTTCGTTTCCCCTTCCCTCTCCTCTCCTCCCCCTTCGTTTCCCCTTCCCTCTCCTCTCCTCCCCCTTCGTTTCCTCTTCCCTCTCCTCTCCTCCCCCTTCGTTTCCTCTTCCCTCTCCTCTCCTCCCCCTTCGTTTCCTCTTCCCTCTCCTCTCCTCCCCCTTCGTTTCCTCTTCCTCTTCCTCTCCTCCCCCTTCGTTTCCCTCTTCCCTCTCCTCTCCTCCCCCTTCGTTTCCCTTTCCCTCTCCTCTTCTCCCCCTTCGTTTCCCCTTCCCTCTCCTCTCTCTCTCTTCTCCTTTTCTCTCCTCTCCTCTCCTTCCTTCCTTTTCCTCCACTCCTCTCCTCTCCTTTCCCTCCTACCTTTTCTTCCACTCTCCTCTCCTCCCCCTTCCTTTCTCTGTCCTCTCCTATCCTCTCTTAATCCCTCCCCTCTCTCCTCTCCTATCCTCTGTTCCCCCTCCTCTCATCCACTCTCTCTCCTCTGCTAACCTCTCTTCCCCTCTCCTTTCCTATTCCTCTCCTTTCCTCATATCTCTCTAATAATTCCCCCTTCCACTACACCAATATTCTGTTTTTAGCGAATCAAAATAAACAAAAAAAGCCCTATACAATTTTAAAAAATACACAAATAAATGAACAAAATACGAACAAATAACAAAAATAACAAATAAATAACAAAAAATAAAAATGATTTTGAATAACAAAAAAAGTTCCTCCCGAGAGAAGAGAGAGAACCCGAAGAACATCCCAGCAGAACATCATGAACATCTTCCTAAATGAACAAAGGAAGTGGGACGAAGGTCGCGAGAGGTCGAGGAGGAAAGTAAAACAAAAAGAGAGGAGAGAGGAAATAAGCGATAACCAACATGGAAGGGGAGGTGTGAGAAGAACACAAGAAGAAGAGAAGAAGAAAAATAATAAAACTAAAAGACGAAGAAAAGGGGAATAAAAAGAAATGGAGAAGAGATAACAACAAATAACCAACAAAGAAAGAGGAATAAAGGAGGGAATAGGAAGACCCGCAGAGAAAGAAGGGATAGGAAAGGGAGCGATAATGTAAAACGGGTAAATGACACGACAGAAAGCACGAACAATAGACGGAAGTGAAGACGAATAACGCACAAAAAAATCGTAATAATAATAAATAATAATAAAAAAGACGACATAAACGATAAAACGGATAAATATAAACACGAAAGGGAGGCTGATAAAGCAAGATAAGAAAGACGGTGAACCAGAAAGGTCAGTCACGAACAGGATTCCCCCATAACGGACAAGGCGCAGGAGAAAGCAGAAAGCAAATGCCGTTTGGAGCGAAGAGGGAGAGGACAGAGGGGGGAAGAGGAGAGAGGAGCAGAGGGGGAAGGAGAGAGGAGAAAAAGGGGAAGGGGGAGGAGGGAGAGAGAGGAAAGAGATGAGGGAGAGAGAGGAAAGAGAGGAGATGAGGGGGAAGGGGAAGAGGAAAAGAGAGGAAAGAGTGGAAGGAGAGAGAGGAAAGAGAGGAAAGAGGGAGGAGGAAAGAGAGGGAGGGGGAAGAGGAAAGAGATTAGGGGAGAGAGAGGAAAGAGGGAAAGGGGAGGACGCAACAGGGGAAGAGGAAAGAGAGCTAAAGGGGGAAGGGGAAGAGGGAGAGAGAGGAAAAGGAAGAAAGGGGGAGGAGGCAAGAGGGAAGACAGAAAGAGGAGAGGTGAAAGAATGGAAGGGGAGGAGGAGGAGGGGGGTGAGAGGAAGGGAGGAAGAATGACACTGGGAGACGCAGTAATGAATGAGTACATGGCTGACAACCAAGGGGAGAGGGGAAGAGGCAGAGGGACAGGGGAGGAGACAGGAGGAGAAACCTGAGGGGAGAGGGGAGGAGACAGAGGGGAGGGGAAGGAGAAAGAGGGGGAAGGAGAAAGAGGGGAGGGGGAGAAACCTATGGGAGAGGGGGAGAAACCTATGGGGAGAGGAGGAGACAGAGAGAGAGGGAGAGGGAAGGAGACCGATGAGAGGGAGAAACTTATGGGGAGACAGGGAGGAGACAGAGGGGAGAGGAAGCAGACCTTGGGGAAGGGGGGTGCCTGAGGGCAGAGGGAGAGGGAGGAGACAGAGGAGGGAGAGGGGGAGAAGGACAGAGGGGGGGGGAGGAGACAGAGGGAGAGGGAAGGAGACAGAGGGGAGAGGAAGGAGACAGAGGGAGGGGAGGAGACAGAGGGGAGAGGGGAGAGGACAGAGGGGAGGGGGAGGAGACAGAGGGGAGAGGGAAGGAGACAGAGGGGAATAGGAGAAGATGTCACAAAGGAACACATGAGAATACCGAGAAACTGGTGGAGAGGGTGGAGGGGGGGTGCTGGGATAACGAGGGGTTGAGGGAGGAGGTTGGGGGGGGAGGTAGCCTGTGTCATGTTGTATCCATTAAGCATAGAGTGAGGTTGAATGGGGTTGGACGGGGGAGAGAGGGAGGGAGAATGGAGGGAGGGAGAGAGGGAGGGAGAGGGGAATGGAGGGAGGGAGAAAGGAAGCAGGAAGAGAGGGAAGGGAGAGGAAGAGGAGGTAGGAGAGGGAGAGGGAGGGAGGGAGGGAGGGAGGGAGGGAGGGAGAGAGAGAGAGAGGAGAGAGAGAGAGAGAGAGAGGAGAGAGAGAGAGAGAGAGAGAGAGAGAGAGAGAGAGAAAGAGAAGAAGAGAGAGAGAGAGAGAGAGAGAGAGAGAGAGAGAGAGAGAGAGAGAGAGAGAGAGAGAGAAAGAGAGAGAAAGAGAGAGAAAGAGAGAGAAAAAAAAGAAAGAGAAAAAGAGAAATGGAAAGAAACAGAGAAAGGGAAAGAAACCAGGAAAAGGGGCAAAAGAAAAGCAGGGGAGCAGAAAAAAAAAGACCAAGCAAGATCTGAAAGGAAGACCACGTGGTGCATTTAAACCCCCCACCCCACCCCACCCCCACCCCCACCCAAAAGGAAGGAAAATCCATTGATGAAAAGAGGGGGGGGGAAAGTCCCCGGATGTACAACGGAGCCCATTCATTAATTACACGCTATGGAAAGTACCACGCTTATGGGGGAGGAGCAGGAGGGGGGGGAGGAGGCGGGAGGAAAGACACGCACCCAGGGGATAATTAGCCCCGGGGGTGAAAGACAGATTAGCAGCCGAGGGGGAGGGGAGGGGAGCGAAAGGGGGGAGAAGAAGAAGAGAGACAAGAGAAAATGATGGACGATCGCAGGAGACGGTCGACGAGAAAGAGCAGGAAGCGAATATAAATACAAGCATGTGTGTGGACGCCGACTGGAGGTGCGGGGCAGAAGCCATTAGCTTTGGGTGTATGGGACAGGAGGGGGAGGGGGAGGGGGAGGGGAAGGGGAAGGGGAGGAGGAAGGAAGGGGAGGAAGGGTGGAGGAGGAAAGGGTGGAGGAGGAGAGGGAGGAGGAGGAAAGGGTGGAGAGGAGGAGGAAAGGGAGGAGGAGGGGGAGGGGGAGGGAGAGGGGGAGAAGGAGGAAAGGGTGGAGGAGGAAGGGTGGAGGAGAAAAAAGGGAGGAGGAGGAGGAAAGGTGGAGGAGGAGGAAAGGGTGGAGGAGGAGGAAAGGGTGGAGGAGGAAAGGGAGGAGGAGGAAAAGGTGGAGGAGGAGGGGGAGGAAGAGGAAAGGGTGGAGGAGGAGAAAGGAGAGCAGGAGGAGGAAAGAGAGAAAGAGAGAGAGAAAGAGACCGAGAGACCGAGAGACCGAAACCGAGAGACCGAGAGAGGAATCCGCCCGAAGGCGAGCCGAGACCAGTGGCAGGAAAGGAATAGGGTTCCCGACATTCAGTCTCGGAGAATAGCTGGGGATTTAGAGATGACTCACAGAAGCGGCTGAAAATAAGCTCATGACAGAAGAAGGGAGACAGTCGTCGCGGCGGAGAAGCAAGTCGTCGGGTTCTGTTGTTTACATTTACACCCTCCTCCTCCTTCCCTGCTACTTGTTGGAACTTGCGGGAAAAAAGAGAAAACGTTATTGTTTTTTTTTCTAGGGGGGTATTCGGCATTTCCTTGAATTCCTTGTACGATAAAATAAATAATGTTTCGCCACAATAAACAATATTATAAAAAAAAAAATTATAACAATAAATGCATCGCAATCTTTCTTATCTTTCGATATGTTCAATCCTCTACCCCCATCCGTCACCTCCCATCCCCTCTCCTCTCCTCTCCTCCCCTTTCCCCATCCCCCTACCACACCACCTTCCCCCTGCCCCACCTCCTCCTTCCCCTGTCCCACATCCTTCCTCTCCCCCCCCTCCTCCTCCTCGTGACCAACCAGAACGCAGAGAGAAAGGGTAGCGCACTGACACACTATAGTTCCCCCCTCCGTAATCCGACGCCCAGCGTGCAACAAAAAACGGGAGCCGGGGTGACTGACGGTAACAACCCCATTGCTCGCATTCTCGTTACTGTGGTTGTTGTAGTTATTTGTCTTTTTGTCTTTTTACAACTGAATTTAGCTTCGTCTTTTGGCTTCGCACTAACCATCTATCTTCTTGCTTAATTCCCGCCGGCGTGGATCCCTCGCGTCCCTTTCCTCAAATCCGCGCCACCATCTGAACGGCAAGAATTTCTCCCAAGGCAGCCGGATGCCCTTCCTGTCTCCAACCCCTTCCCAATCGCCCCGTTTCTCCCTCTCTTTGCAATGGAACCATCACCCGAAGACACACTTCCCTTACCCCTCCATGACTGGCTGCATTTCTTCCCAGAACCTACACGTCGAGTCACTAAATAAATCCACAAAACCACACTCTTTTCTCTTCCATTCTATGAACTGTTCGCTCGTGACGTGTTCCTCTCTTATCAGACGCGGCGGGCGATAAGAGGCTGGCCATTCTGACAGACGGGGAATGGCAGGGAGCGACCGCGTGCGTTCTTGAAGGCAAAACAAACAAGTTCAGGGACAAGTGAACTTCCTTGTTCTCGTGACAAATTAGTCGAACGCAACCTTCGCAGCGAGTAACGGAAAACCACGATTAATGATACTATAAATAAGGGTTATTATCATTCCGATGACAACGCACTCTGATGACGACCACGAGAAAAAATTAAAAAAATAACAAGAAAAGATAACCACAACACCGTATTACTTATAACAACGACAACAACAACAACAACGACCAACGCGCCCCCAACGATAGCGATAACACGACCATCAAACGTTACACAAACGGAAACAAGTAAAAACACAACCCCAGCCGATGATAATTTGTTCGCCATCCCTCCGACCGAAAAGAAATGAACAAAAACAAACAAACGAGAGAGAGAGAGAGAGAGAGAGCGAGCGAGGGGATAAAGCGGGGAGAGGAGGGAGGGGGAGGATAAAGCGGGGGAGAGGAGGGAGGGGAGGGGTGAAGAGGGGGGCAGGGGGGAGGGGAATGTGTGACGAGAGTGTGAGAACGACAGAAGATGAGGAGGGTGAGTGAGGAAGCGTTTAAGGGTGGAGAAGAGGGGAGAGGGCAAGGAATAAGAGAGAAAGGGGAAGAAGCCAAAGGAGAAGAGGAAATGGAAGAAAGTAGGAAGGGAAAGGGAAGAAGAAAGTATGAAGGGGAAGGGAAGAAGGAAGAGGGAGGGTGAGGGGAAGGGAAACAAGTATAAGAAAAAAGGTGAAAGTGAAAGGGGAAAACACGTAAGAAAGGATGGTAAATCAGGAGTGAAAAAGAGAATGGGAACAGATTAGAGAGAAATAACGAGAAAAAAATAAACGAGAGAGAGAGAGAGAGAGAGAGAGAGAGAGAGAGAGAGAGAAAGAGAGGAGAGAGAGAAAGTGAGGAGAGAGAGAAAGAGAGGAGAAAGAGAAAAAGAAAGAAGAGAAGAGAGAGCGAGACAGCAGAGACAGAGAGAAAAAGAGCGAGCGAGAGAAAGAGAAAGAGAAAGAGAAAGAGAGCGAGCGAGACAGACAGACAGACAGACAGACAGACAGACAGACAGAGAGCGAGAGAGGGAGGGAGGCAGGCGATAAGAGCGTGACCTTCGTCGTGAGGACCGGAGCGGAGGTAACGGCTCGTGGACGCTGATGAGGCCGCGTGGGCTGCCGGTCCAAGGGCGTGGCTGCACGGATGATCACGCCCGCGGGGGGAGGGGAGGGGGGAGGGAGGGGGGTATGAGGACAGGGAGGGAGGAGAGGGGAGGAAGGGGGAGATAGGAAAGGGTAAAGAAGTGGGGTAGGGATATAGGGGAGAGGGAGGTGGTAAGAGGGGAGAGGGTGATAAGGGGTATAGGGGAGAGGGAGAGGGAAAAGAGGAAAAGGGAAAAGGGTAAAGAAGTGGGAGGGTAGAGGGAGAGAATATGGGGAGAGGGAGGGAGAGGGGAAAAGCAAGGGTTAAGAGGATGAGGATGGAGAGGGACAGAAGAAGGGGAAGGAGGGAGGAGGAGGAAGAAGAGGTGAGGAGAAATGGGAGAAGCACAGGGATGAAAAATTAGGGGAGGGGAAGGGAAGGGATGAAGGGGATAGAGAAGGAAGGAGGAAGGAAAGTAGAAAGAGGGAAAGACGAGGAAAAGAGAAAGGAATGGAAAGGGAAATGGAAAAGTTTAAGGAACGGTGTAGACAGAAGTGACCAGACGCGAGGGCGAGGCGAAAGGAGAAGAGAAGTAAGGAAAGAAGTGAAGCGAGGAAGGAAGAGAAGAGAAGTTAGTTAGCAGACGAAGGAACCGGGACCGAAGAACACCAAAAGAAGAAGACAAGAAAAGACAGCGAAGACATGATAGAGAGAGAGAGAGAGAGAGAGAGAGAGAGAGAGAGAGAGAGAGAGAGAGAGAGAGAGAGAGAGAGAGATGGAAACAGACAGAGATGGAAACAGACAGAGAGAGATGGAAACAGACAGAGAGAGATGGAAACAGACAGAGAGAGATGGAAACAGACAGAGAGAGATGGAAACAGACAGAGAGAGATGGAAACAGACAGAGAGAAATGGAAACAGACAGAGAGAGAAGGAAACAGACAGACAGAGAAAACAACAAGAAGAACAAGAGAAGAAAAACAACAAGAACAAGAGAAGAAAAACAATAAGAAGAACAACAAGAATAATAAGAGAAGAAAAACAACAACAAAGGACAGGAAGACCACGAAGGGGCGTCGACAGCGGCGAGGAGGAGGAGGAGGAGGAGGAGACACACACACACACACACCGGACATGGTGACGGAGTGACTCGCGGCGACGGAGTGAGTGTCTCGCGCCGAGCTAACCGCACCGGGCGAGCCACTCCGCGACCCGAGTATCAGAGTTGGCTTGGAGTGCGAGTTCACGCGCACTCCCCCTCGCTCTGGGATGGTCTGCTTGGGAGGAAAGGGGGGGGGGGGAGGGGAAGGGAAGGAAGGGGGGAGGGGAAAGGGAAGAAAGGAAGGGAGAGGGAGGGAGGGAAGAGGGAGAGGGGGGTAGGGAAGAGGGGAGAGGGAGGGAAGGAGGAGGGAGAGGAAAAGGAAGGAGAGTGAAAGACAGACAGACAGAAAGAGAGAAACAGAAAGACAGAAACAGAAAGAGAGAGAGAGAGAGAGAGAGAGAGAGAGAGAGAGAGAGAGAGAGAGAGAGAGAGAGAAACAGACAGACAGAGACAGCCAGAAACAGAGACAGAGACAGAGAAACAGACAGAAACAGACACAGAAACAGAAACAGCCAGACACAGAAAGAGACTGCACGTGACAGTGAGTGAAAGTGAGTGCGAGTAAAGGGGCGGGAGGAGAGCGAGAGAACGAGACTCGGACAGACGGAAGTCCCAGGGGTAAAATACGCGCGCGAGAGGAAAGGTAATCCATAGATAATGTTACCCTAACATCACAAATCAATCGAGATCTCCTGCACCTGCACCGCCGCACTCCCGACCCTGGCCAGCCCCCTCGATGCCCCCCCCCCCCACCTTCCCCTACGATTCCTTACCTTTTCCTACGATCTCCTACCTCCCCCTACTTTCCCCTACCTTTTCCTACCATATTCTACGAATTCCTCCCTTCCCCTTCGATCTCCTACTACCTTCCCCAACGTTCCCCCACCTTTCCCTACGATGTCCTTCCTTCCCCAACGATCCCCTACCTTCCCCACCTTCCCCAACGATCCCCTACCTTCCCCACCTTCCCCAACGACCCCATGCCGTCCCCTACCTCCCCCTCCGATCCCACATCTTCCTCCACCTTCCCCTACGATCCCCTACCCTGCTCACCTCTCTTTGAAGCACGTGGCCTACGACCCCAGGTGCTCGTCGCACTCCCACTGCGGTCAAGAGCGCAGATCGTGTCGTAACATGTAGTAAACCCACCGGCATTATACAGAGAGAGACACGTGTGCATGCGCTCACGCGCGTCTACGTCCTCGCCAACAAATGCACAAATAACGACAAATTCCACCACCCCCCCACACACAAAGAAAAGGATAACCCCCTCCCCCCATACACACAAGATCCATATAACAAACAGATACACACACATACGTACACGAAGGAAAGGTCTTTTCACACATCCACACACACACATACGTACACGAAGGAAGTCTTTTCACACATCTACACAGACACACACACACATACGAAGGAAAAGTCTTTTCACACATCTACACAGACACACACACACACACACACACACACACACAGACACACACACACACACACACACACACACACACACATACACACACACACACACACAAACACACACACACACAAAAGCCTTTTCAACACATCCACACGCAAACATCCACCTGCCTTCCTCCCCCAGGTGGACCGGAGGGTAGGGGTAGGGGGGGGGGAGGAGAGGCACCAAGGCCCGGCGCGCCCTGTGGCAGGAATTGCAAAATGTGGCAAATTTATGTCGCGGCATCTTGTGACAGGCAGGACGCAGCTCCATGTTATATGGCGGCAGTCTGCGCCTCGCTCGCATAGTAATGACGCGAGACACCGTGCTACATACATAAACACTTTGTTCATAGACGCACATGCTTAGATAAGACAGACATCTCCATCTCTTTCTCCCTCTCCTTTTCCCCTCGTTTTCTCTTCCTCTCCCTCTTCTTTCCCATCTTTTTCTCTCCCTCTCCCTCTCCTTCTCCCCTCTTCTTCTTCTCTTCCTCTCCCTCTCCTTCCCCTTCCCTTTCTCTCCTTCCCCCTCCTCCCTTATCTCCTCCTTCCCTCCCCCCCTCTTCTCTCCCTCTCCCTCTCCCTCTCCTTATCAGTCACACTCCCTCCCCGTCCTTCATCCTCCCTCCCTCACAAGACACCACCAACCAATACAACAAAAGCACACACCACCAACACATCCTCACCACAACCACAAAAGTACCCCTCCCCCCCCACGCCGGCCCAATAGATCATAACCTCCCCAGGACAACCACAACCCACTTATGTTGAGAATGGTTCCGCACGCGCCTCTATTTATAGCCCCAGCTGACAGTTGTGGCTCTCGCTGCTATAAGCAACCAGCGCTTAAGAACTCGACAACAACTTTTTAAAACTTCGAGCATCCGGGCATACTTTTAAAATAGTATATCTTAATGTTTTCCTCTTTTTTTATCTTTCACTGTATATTTTTCTCATTCTAGATCCAAAGCCAACATATATATGTATATAATATAAACAAAATTAAACATTATACCTTCATTTCATTTTCCTAGGCCTATATCATTTTCCTAGGCCTATATATTCCTCATTGACAACTTAACAAGTCCCCGCCAGTCTCTCGTGACACCAAACGTGACACACACAGCGCCCGCATACGCACACGACACATTTTCCAAGTAACACTTTTGTAAGTAGCAACTGACACTGCTCTGACGTCACAAGAACCTTTTCACCCAAGTTCAAAATGATCAATAACAATGAGATTTTAATACAACGCATCGCACGAACATCCTCTTCTGCAATGGCGCTCATACAATCCCAGATATAATTTTCCAAACTTTATATCAATCCGTATTTATCAACCACTCCCTCTTCCCACACTCTACATTCCACTGCACCCCCTATTTTTTTCTTCTATCATAATTCTTGAACGCTCTTTTCCCATCAAATCATTCCTATTCATCTTCTTTACCAATCATTTCTTAATCTAGGCATTCATCACCCAATCCCCTCATGTTACTGGACATGACCACCTGTCACTCACGCACTGACCATGCCCTATCCACATTTATTTACCTCCTGACCGGGCTTTCCCCACAACAAGTCTCGCTTTGTGTGCACGATACATAAAAAAAAAATCAGTACGTCCTTTTTCTTTTTCTTTTTTAATATACGTATAATTAATTAAATATAATCATGCCATAATTTCCGATATGCGAGTCACTTCCGTCAAGTTTAAGGTTAAATGACATGGTCCGTTGGCTCAATGTTAAAACAATTGAAGTGCTTGACGTGAGCGAATGACTTGTCAAAAATGAGTTATGATTCGTCTAATTATGAAAAAAATGTGTGATTCACGACAAGAATTCGAGTTATTCTGCCTTAAAATGAAAACAAAGAGAAAAAGAGTAAAAAGGAAATTAATAATAATAATAATAATAATAATAATAATAATAATATAACAATAACAAGAGAAAAAATAACGAGTATTAAATAATAAAAATAATAATAATAACAAGAAGAAGAAGAAGGAGAGAAAGAAAAAATTATAAGAATGAAAGCTTGACGATGTAATTGAAAACAGATCGAACTGTTTGCAAGTCTAATAGCAATACAGAGTCAATTCATCACATGCGTGTTGCTGGGAGGAGGGGAGGGGGAAGGAGGAGGAGGAGGAGGAGGAGGGAGGAGGAGGAGGAGGAGGGAGGAGGGGGGAGGAAGGAGGAGGATGGGGAGGAAGGAGGAGGATGGGGAGGAAGGAGGAGGAGGGGGGAGGAAGGGAGGAAAAGGAGAAAGAAGGAGGAGGAGGAGGAGAAAAGAAGAAGGAGGAGGAGGAGGGGTAGGAAGGGGAGGAAGAGGAGGGGGTAGGTAGGGATAGGAAGGGGAGGAGAGACGGAGAGTGGGGTACCAAAGAGAGGGGAGAATTAGTGGAGAGGGGTAGAGGGAGAGGAGGAGAGGAGGAAGGAGGAGGAGGAGAGTACAAAAGAGTAGAAAAGGCTGTCGTGAGATGAGTAAAGAGTCTTGGGAGGACAGGGAAGGGGGGTGAGGGGGGTGAGGGGGGTGAGAGACCTTGCACATACGAAGATAAAAGATAGAGACGCATCGGTGTCGACCTTGCGTGATCCATCTCTGCAACATCTGCAATATCTTCGACCTTACGTCTCCTCCCTCTTTCTCACTCACTCTTTTCTTCAACATTTTTTTTCTTTTTTTTTCTCTACATGCAAACAGTTACTAACAGATAACGAATTTATTGTTCTTATCCCTCACAGAATGTAAACATACGCTAGCAGATATTCTCGAACACATACACCCACACACACACACCCACACCCACTCCCACACACAAATAATAATAATAATAATACCAACAATAATAACCATAACAACATTAATAATAATAAAAAAAAACACAAATACACCCATTCATCATCCTCTTCCCCCCAACTGGATGTACGACCTGGATAACGGACGGATTCGGGATAAAAGAAATAAAGGACAGAGCAAAGTTTACGGTCCCTCTCAAGGTCTCCTTTCCGGCCCTGACACGGCAGGCTTCCCCCTATCCTTCTTGCCAAACACCGCGCCAATTTGAATCACTCTTAATCACACTAATCGTTCACAAATTACTTTCAATCTTCATCAAATTGTTAAGTTAAACGTCCCGGCTTTGATGTGAAATAATACATCCATAAAGAAATGGGTGAATAAAAGCATAAAACTGCAATTATGGTTTATCATCAATAATCGTGATAACGTAACTGGCAACTTCGAGCGATGGAGGATACGGGAGTAAAACTATTACTAATACGATTACTCAGCAGCCGATAAACACAAGTACTTAACAACCTGTCTACATGCAGAATTTAGAACCGTATCAGTAGCTATCTATATTAGTAATTGTCAGTAACTATCTAAATATATCTACATCCGCCTCTGCATGTACATATGTATGTATATATGTGTGTGTGTACCTACCACTCAGCCTTTATAAAAATATCAATTTGCAAATAGAAACGGATAACTACACATTCGATTAATAAAAAATCACATCAAATCCGTGAGCGTGAAAACAACGTTTCTAATCTTCAATGAAAACAACAATCACACTAAAGAATCATCACAATGCACCGGTTTCTCAACAACAAATAAAAAATGATACGCTACGTCATAATCACCATCATTGCGTCGCCCGGTAACCCTGCGATAAACCCCCTCCCCCTCCCCTCCCCATCCCCCACTGACCCCCTTGCCTGCAGTCATGCAATACATGCAGTTGCGTAAAACTTCACATGTTTTTGCTTTTATCTGTCACTGTGACGCCCCCCCCCTTTCTTTTCTCCTCTCCTCTCCTCTCCTCTCTCCTCTCCTCTCCTCTCTCCTCTCCTCTCCTCTTCCTTCCTCCTCTCCTCTCCTCTCCTCTCCTCTCTCCTCTCTCCTCTCTCCTCTCTCCTCTCTCCTCTCTCCTCTCTCCTCTCTCCTCTCCTCTCCTCTCCTCTCCTCTCCCCTCCTCCCCTCCCTCGACCCCGGCCTCCAACCACTGATTTCTTGATAAGCGAAACGCATAAACAATAAATAAAAGAAGAAACAAATGTATATATAAATACACAAAGCATATACGAAGCACAGTGATGCCTCTAGTGTTTGTTTACGAATTCCAACCCCGACGTCCCATGGGAAAATATGCCGACGCAAACTAAATTAAAAACAAAAAAAAACGTATTTGTCACTGAACGCCACTTTGCACGGACAAAAAGAAGTACATGCAAGACAGACAGACAGACAGGCACACAAACAAACAGAGACAGACAGACAGAGAGACAGACAGACAGAGAGACAGACAGACAGAGAGACAGACAGACAGAGAGACAGACAGACAGAGAGACAGACAGACAGAGAGACAGACAGACAGAGAGACAGACACACACAACGACAACATTCACACTCTTTCCCGTGAAGTCTCGCGATTATTCCCAAGATCAAGGTCAGCGTTTGCGGAGAGAAGACAAAAGGAGGAATTTCTGCCAGTTCTGGGGGAGGAAGAAGGGGTGGAGGCGGAGTGAGGAAGAGGGGGAGAGGGAGAGTGAGGGAGAGTGAGAGAAGGGGAGAGAGGGGTAGAGAAGGGGAGTGAGGGAGAGGGAGAGGGGTAGAGAAGGGAAGAGGGAGTGAGGGAAACAGAGAAAGAGGGGGAGAAAGGGACAAAGAGAGAGGGGGAGCGGGGTAGAGAGAGGGACAAGGAGAGAGAGAAAGAGGGGTACAGAGGGAGAAAGGGAGAGATAGCGAGAGGGAAGGAAGGAGAAGAGGAAGGAACACGAGATAACGAGGGGAAGAGGAGGTAGACCCGAGATCAAGAGGGAGAGAGACGGAGGATGAGGCGATAGAGGAGGAGCAGGGACGAGGGGGTGGGGGGGCTTTTTGCATGCTCGTAGGCCTTGGCGCATCACGTCCACAGCGCCGCCCTTGATGCAAGGTAATTGGCGAGTCCGTTTATCCGTCCGCTCGCCGGCGTTCGGATACACGAGGGCTTCGGGGCCGGTCTGCACATCCCAGCGCCAGCCCCAACGAGGCCAAAACAGGCGTCGTGGAAACCCTTTCCCACGGGCTGCTAGTATGACACCTTATTTCAGGCCTGAGGGTGTGACACACACGGAACAATAGTTGGCGTGTTGCGCTCGCCCCCTCCCCTCCTCCTGCCCCCTGACCGCCCCCCCCATTCCCTTCCCCCTCCTGTCCCCTGCCCCTCCTACACTTCACCCCACCCGTCCCCCCTCCCTTCCTTCCCTCCCTCCCTCCCTCTCCTTCCCTCCCTTCCCTCCGCCCAAAACGATTCAGTGGTTTCTCATGCACGTGCACTTAGTTAATTAATCTATAAATAGTGCGCATCCTCCGAATACAGGATAGAGGGTCAGGGAGAGGGAGAAGGGGGAGGAAATGAAGGGGAGGGAGGAGAGGAAAGGGAAGTGATTGGAAAAAGGGCTAAGGGGAAGGGAAGGGAAGGGAAGGAAAGTGATTGGGAAAAGGCTTAGGGGAAGGGAAGGGAAGGGAGGGGAAGGGAAGGGAAGGGAGGGGAGGGGAGGGGAGGGGAAGGGAAGGGAGGGGAGGGGAGGGGAAGGGAAGGGAAGGGAAGGGAAGGGAAAGGAGGGGAAGGGAAGGGAAGGGAGGGGAAGGGCACAGACGGGAAGAGGAGAAAGAGAGGTGAAGGTAGAGCAGGAGAAGAAAAAGAGAATTACATCTTCAATTCACACTCCTGGTCACGACAGAACGCAAATATCACACCGGTCCAGCAGGACTCGTGATGTCCTTTGCACTCGAGGCAGGACCAGGGACACCCCCCCCCTCCCCCTTCCCTCCTGCACGGCGTGAGTGGCCTTCCTGCAGCCGAGGGGCGAGGGTGAGGAGGGGGCGGTGCACCTTCAAGCCTACCCACGGGAGGGAAAAAATCTTTGCCTCTTCTTCCAAGCCTCTTTCACAGGCACCACTTCTGGCACTGTCTGGGCCACACGACACTTGGCCACTTGTCACTCTCTCCCCTCCCCCCTCCCGGCCGCTTCAGCCCTCGTGACACTTTCTGGATCCTCACAGGCACATCCTCACGCCAACGCCGCCGCGGCAAAGGCGGCCTCGTCGCTCTCCCTGGCTCCCGCGCCTGGCAGAGCCTCACTCGCTCCTGCCCACATACGGCCTCACGATGCCGTTCCCGGCCATTTATTCCAGGCCTTTCGTCACTCGCGCTCACTCTCGGCCACGGCGAGGACTCCTGCGACGCCACACGAGCCGCGGGCCTCGCTGCACCGCGTGGAACGAGCGGAACGAGCCGCCGGCCCGGCTAATTCACCACAAAGCTTGCGCTGCCTACACTGTGGGACGGAAGCGGTGTGGCGGCTGAGGGAGCGGGCGAGCGTGTGCGTGCGCCCGACACAAAGCTCCGAACGTAACTGACTTGCTCGCCCTCGCTCGCTCGCGGGCTGGCTGTCTCCTCGCTGCCCGCCGCCGTCCTGCCCGCCGAGCACACGCACAATTACACTTCGCTTACATGCTCGCATTCATATTCAATGAGAAATAATTTTTTCACGGATACTTCCCAAATGTCAAGAAAGGAAGGCAAAACAGAGGAGCACAGACAACAAACAAACAAAAAACATACACACACACAATAAATCAAAAACAACAAACAGAAGCGCGGGGACGACACGTAGGCGCAAACACGAAATGTCACCACACCTTGCAATCTCTCTCTTCTTTTCGCGCATAAGTCACCATCAACGTTATCTCCCCCTGCCCTCTCCCCCCCCCACCCCCTTCCCCACCTCCACCCCCACTTATCTCATTGCTATCAATGAAATACATCAGTCATGACTCATGCCATTAGTCGCATTCTGTAGCACCAGTGGACAAGGTGGGATGGCCCCTGTCCTCCTCCCTCCCTCCCTCCCTCCCTCCCTCCCTCCCTCCCTCCCTCCCTCCCTCTCTCCCTCCCTCCCTCTTACTTACTCACTCCCTCCTCCTCCCCCTCCTCCTCCTCTTTCTCTTTCATCTCTCCCTCCTCTCTTTCGTCTCCCCCTCTTATTTTTTTATCTTTCCCTTTCACCTCCCACCTCCTCCTCTCTCTCTCTCGTCTCCTCCTCCTTATCCTCCTCTTCCTCTTCCACTTCATCTCCCCTTCTTTCTCAACACCCCTACCACCCCCCCCCTCCCCCCCTCTCCCCTCCACTTCACCTACCTATCGAGTCCGCTGCCCAGCTGTTGGGTGGATTGGCCGGGGGGAGGGGGGCACGGTCACCACGTGTTGCACTCACCTCTCTAAATCTAACGCAAAACTAGAGATCAATGTATGCAACATTTGCCATTATCAATATCCTATCTCTTTGTTTTCCTTTTTTTCCCCTTCGTTCTTCTAGTGTTGTTCTTCGTCTCTTGCACTCTCTTCTGTAATCTTACTTTGCAAAACACGCATCTTCTGCATCGGTTCCCTTGCATAACCCTCTCCCTTCTTCCTTCTTCCTCCTCCCCTTTCTCCTCCCCCTCCCCCCTCCTCTTTCTCCTCTTCTCCTTCCCCATTCCTCCCCCCTCCTCCTCCTCCCCCTCCCTCCTCCTCTCCATCCCCCTCCTCCTCCTCCTCCTCTCCCTCCCCCTCCTCCTCTCCCTCCCCACTCATCCTCCTACCCTCTCCTCACCCTTCCCCCTCTCCCTCCCACTCCTTCGCCCCCTTCCAAAAAAATATACATAACCAAGAAGCATCTCCAATACGCCCCCCCCTTCCCCCACTTTTTTCTCTCTCTCCCCCGTGTCCCCTCTACACCCCCCTCCCCCCCGAGGAAAAAAAGGGAGCATATTCCGAGTAGCCCGTGTTGTGACGTCATTCAGGAAGGAAGAAAGAGGTGGAGGAAGAGGAGAAATAAGGGAGAAAAAACAGGAAGGATGATAAAAGGGAAGAAGGGGGAAGAGAGGGGAGAGATAACGAGGAGAAGAGGAGTAAATAAGGAGGAGGAGGAGGAGGAGAAAGAAGAGGAACAAGGAGAAGAGAAGGGAAGAGTAGGGAGGAGGAATAGAAAGAGGAGGAAGAGGAAGAGGAGGCGGAGGAGTAGTAGTAAGGAGGAAGAGGAGGAGTAAGGAGTAAGGATTAAGGGGAAGGAAGAAAAGAAAAAAAAAGAGGAGAAAGAACAACAACAAGAAAAATCAAAATAAACCAAGAGGCAGGAATAGGAAGAGGAGGAGGCCTTCCCCTAAAGCCCCAAACTCCCAAGAAAAAGGAAGAGCAGAGAAGCCCCAAGACTACGGCGTTGGCTTAGCGTGACTGTACATCCTGGCTGGTGTCGCCCCCTCCCCCCTCCTAGACCCCCCCCCCGCCCTTTGCCATTCCCCCACCTACTAACCCCCTCTTCTTTTTTAACCCCTACGTAGCCCCTCTCCTGCCCTCTATCCTATTCATCTATCCTATTTATCCATGTATCCTCTCTATCCTATCCACCCTCTATATATCTATCTATACTATTCATCTATCCATCATATTTATCCATGTATCCTCTCTATCCTATTCATTCATCTATCTATCTATCTATCCTGTCCATCTATCTATCTACTTATCTCTCCTTGGTTACCTCCCCCCTCCCTCCATCACCACTATCATCCCCTTCTCTTGTTCCTTCCTTCTATCTTCACCTCCACCAGCATCACCAGCATCACCTTCCCCCCCCTCCCTTATCCCCACCTCACTTCCTTCCATACTTTCCTTTTCACTTTCTATGCTGCTAAAATAAATAAACAAATAAAATAAATAAATAAATAAATAAAAATAAATAATAAATAAATAAATAAGAAAATAAATAAATAAATCCACCAACAAGTGCATCGCTCCTATACCCCCCTCCCCCCCGCCCCCCTCCCTTCGAGTTCCTTAAGACTGACCTTCCAAAAAAAAAATTCTGTTCTGGAGCTTTTAATGGGATCTTCTTGACGCCGGTCTGTTAAAACTGTGCGAGACCCGTATGTACAGACATGCACATACACAGACACAAATGCATACCCGTCTTTCTATCCGATGTGTATACATTTATCTATCTGTACTGATAGATATGTATTTATATCTCTGTATGTGCAATATCCGTTTAATGAATGCTCAGTGGGTCGGGCCTTTTTAACAGGGCGGCCGTTAGTCTATATAGATATCCGAAAATATCCACATCCAGGTTAATATGCTTACAGCCACTTATACATCCATAGATACCCCAACATCCACATTCCAAGATAACACAACCTTATCCACCCACACACACACTGCGAAAACACGTGCACATCCATCCACACACATCCAGTTCACAGAGATAACATGTACACCCACATCCCTAAACATCCGACCACATCCACCCACACACATCCAATTCACAGGGATAACATGTACACCCACATCCCTGAACACTCCAGAACACCCATCCACATCCACCCACATCCTTAGAGAAACAGATGTGACCAGCCCCCCCCCCCTCCCCTCCCCTCCCCCCCGCGCCCGCCCCCTTCAACCCATTTTACATTTAACATTTCACAAAAGGTGTTCGGAAGGAGGGGGCTCCGGCGCGCAGGTGGAGGAGACCCAACGTGAAACCTCTTAAAGCACGATCCCTCAGGGTTGGCCACGGGCTCACCCGCCGGCCCGAATCACGAACGACCCTGGGAAGAGCCACATCACATCACATCGTCTCCGCCATCATCATCACTGTCATCGTCATCACCACCGCTGTTACTATTCATCATTACCATCATCGAGTTTGTAATTAGCATCACCATCGTCATCACCGTCACCATTTCCATCATCTTTACCACCAACCATCTATTATTCTCCTCCACCTCCTCCTCCTCCTCCTCCATATTATCAATATTATTCTCCCCCTTGTTCTCCTCACCATTATTCTCATTCTCCTCCTCCTCCTCCTCCTCTACATTCTGTGCCTCCTCCATATTCTCCTCTGCCTCCTCCTCCTCTTTCTCCTCCCCTTCCTCCCTCCCTCCTCTCTCTTCCTCGTGCAAATGAATCACCAATATCAAACGGAATTGATGCGGCAATAATGCAATCACACACGCAGGTCCTACTCGGTTAGCAATACGATCTACTCCGCTCTGCTTGCGCTCTCACTTTCGCTCTCTGACACGAGAAACGCTCGTCGAAATAATAAACAAATAAATAATAAACAAATTACCGATTTCGTCCATTTAAAAGACCCGGAGAGAACGTACAAGTGTCTGGAATGGATTATATGGGTCGCCCGCCACACCCCCTTTAAAAAAATAATAAAAGATAATAAATAATAAAAAAACAATAAAATAAAATAAGCCTATATCCCCTACCTACACCATCCTCCCTGTAAACTAATAATAATAATAATAATAATAATAATAATAATAATAATAATAATAATAATAATAACAATAATAACAATAATAATAATAATAATAATAATAATAATTAAAAAAAGAAAGAAAAAAAAATAAATAAATATAAAGAAAGAAAGAAAAAATCAACATAAAATAAAAAAGCCAATTTCTCCTACCTACACCCCCTTCTCACCCTTCCCCCCGCCCCCTTCTTCCTCCCATCACCCAAACCACCCTCCCTATGCCCTTATACCCACCCTCTCATACCCCATGGCAACTGGAGGCATCACCCGTCACCACACCGGCTCATCACCTCCGACGAGTTCCTTCAAACGGGGTCATCGCATCACAGAGCAGGCGGCGGCGTTCTGACATCACGTGACACTATGACAGGAAGGCACCGTGCCATTAACCCTACATCCTGACAGGTCTTGCCCAACCGGTACTCATGCCAGGTGAGGATCAGAACAGGAGGATGAAGGATGAGAGGATGAAAGGATGAGAAGATGAAGGGTGGAGGGTAAAGGAGGACGGGGAACAGGAGGATGAGAGGATGGAAGGGTGGGGGGTAAAGGAGGACGGGGAACAGGAGGATGAAGGATGAAAGGATGGAGGGTAAAGGAAGACGGGAAACAGGAGGATGAGAGGATGAAAGGATGAGAGGATGAAGGATGAAGGGGAATTGAGAAGAGGAAGGAGGGAGGGGGGTGATAGTGAGGAAGAGGAAAAGCTTACAGATGATATGGTGAGGGGAAAGAGGAAGAAAGGGAGGAAGGGGAACGACGAAAAGCAAGAAAAGGAAGAAGAGAAGAGGGGGAGAAGGAAGAACGGAGGAAGAGAAGAGGAGCGAGGGAGGGAGGGAGGGGAGGAGAGAGAAACGACTTAGGGGATAGGATGGAGATGGAAATGGAGGAGGAGGAGAAGGGGGAGAGGGGGGAGGGGGGGGAGTGGGTAAGCAGTGTTGCAGGACAGGATGTGGATACAAAGGTGAGTGGGTACCGGGAGCGACAAGCACGTTCGTCTCCATTGACACCATCCACGCCATCACAACACCGCACTACACCTTCTGTGTCACTATAACTCACCACGATTTATTATTATTCTTCTCTTTCTTTATTTTTTACTCTCTGCTTCTCTTTCTTTCTCTCGATCTCTCTCTCTCTATATATATATTTTTCTTTCTCTTTCTTTCTTTCTCTTTCTCTCTTTATATTTCTTTCTCTTTCTCTCTCTATCTTCCTTTCTCTTTCTCTCTATATATATATACTCCAACCTTGATGTCAGAGAAGAGGAAGGATGGAGGGAGAGAGAAATTGATAATTAAAGAGATGGACAAAAAGAAGGGACGAGAAAAAAACAGAAGAGGAGGGATAACAAAGGGAGGGAGGGAGGGGGGGGGACAGAAAATAGATAATTAAAGCGAAGAATAGAGAGAGAGAGAGAGAGAGAGAGAGAGAGAGAGAGAGAGAGAGAGAGAGAGAGAGAGAGAGAGAGAAAGATAAAGAGAGAGAAAGATAAAGAGAAAGACAGAAAAAGAGCAAGAGAAAGAAAAAGAGCAAGAGAAAGATAAAGAGAAAGAAAGAGAAAGAGCAAGAGAAAGAAAGAGAAAGAGCAAGAGAAAGAAAGAGAAAGAAAGAGACAGAGAAAGAGAATAATAAAATAGAGAAAGAGAGAGAGATAACTGAAGAGAGAAGCGGGGGGTTATCTCGCCCGAAGAGATAAAGGCCCAAGAGGATCCTCCGCCCCTTCGCCAACACCGAAGCCACGGGCCAGGTGTTCGGAGGAGGGGAGGGAGGGAGGAGAAGGGGCGGGGGAGGGAGGATAGGGCGACGGGGAGGGGAAGAGGGGGGGTCAGGGAGGGGAGGGAAGGAGGGAGACGGAGAAGGGTGAGTAGGTAGGGGGAGGGGGAGGGAGACGGGGAGGGGAGGGAAGGGAGGATAGGGTGATGGGGTAGGGGACGGGGAATTAGGAGGTAGGGGGAGACTGGGGGGAGGAGGTAGGGGGACGGGGAATGAGAAGGCAGAGGGAGGGTGGGGAGGGTGTTAGCGAGAAAGAGGAATGGAGGAGGAGACAAGGGGAGTTGGGAAGGGGAGAGGGAAGAATAGGAGCAGCGAAAGGAGAGAATATAAGGAAAGGAGGAGGAGGTGGCGAGTTAAGGAGGAGGAGGAGGAGGAGGTGATGGTGGAGATTTAAGGAGGAGGAGGAGGTGGCGAGTTAAGGAGGAGTAGGAGGAGTAGTAGGAGAGTTAAGGAGAAGAAGAAGGAAGAAGGAGTGGAGGGAGGGAGGAAAGACGTGACTTAAGCGCATGAATAGTTTCGAAAGTCCTATAAAGCAGGACTCCAGAGGATTACGGACAACCTCTGGTGCCAAGGGGTTGAGGCACTGGCACTGAGGGGGGGAGGGAAGGAGGGAGGGAGGGGGGAGGAGATAGGGAAAGGGAGAAACGAAGAAGCAGGAGAGGGAGGGAGGGAGGGAGGGAGGAAGGTAGGAAGGGAGGGAGATGAGAAAAGGGGGATAAAGAGATGGGAAGAGGGAAGGAGGGAAGAAAGGAGGAGATGGGAAAATGGGGGATAGGGAGACCGGAAGGAGAGAGGAGAGAAGAGAGACAAAAGACACAAAGGAAGACGAACGGAGACGGAGAGAAAAAAAAGAACGACAGAAGGAACGAAAAAAAAATCAAAATATCTCTTCAAACGGAACCGAACGACACCTAACCCCACCCCAACCCACCCCCACCACCCACACCCCTCACCCCTGACCCATCACGCCCTCGATAAGCTAATCACCAATAATAACGGTAATGAGCCGCCCCCGACGATCACCTGTGCACCACCAAGGCTCCGGCGCAGTTAAACCCCCGCAACCGACACCGGAAGTCCACGTAAAACGAAGTCCACGTAAAACGAAGTCCACGTAAAACGAAGTCCACGTAAAACGAAGTCCACGTAAAACGAAGGCCACGCGAGAGATGAGCTAAACGCATATTGCTGCATGGGGGGTGGGGGGGTGGGGTGCGAAAAGGGAGAGGAGGCGGGGGGAGGGAGAGGAGAGGCGGGGGGGGGCGAGGGGCTGGGAGAGGGATGAAAAGGGGTGGAGAATGGGGAGATAGGGAGAGAAGGAGGAGAAGGGGAGGGGGAAGGAGAAGGGGAGAGAGGGGAGAGGAGGGGAGGGAGGAAGGAGAAGGGGGAGAGAGGGGAGG
>NC_091560.1:41855305-41900305 GCF_042767895.1 Penaeus vannamei
CCCACCCATCCACCTACCCCCCCGCCCGCCCATCCACCTACCCGGCCGCCCGCCCATCCACCTACCCGCCCACCCACCCACCCACTCACCCACCCACTCACCCATCCCCCTACCCGCCCGCCCGCCCATCCGCCCGCAGGAAGCAGCAACAGCAGCAGCGCAGGCCGACCCTCCCGAGTAAACAAACACGCCCGCATTTATATTCACAACAGTAAACAAGCGACCCCGTAACAGGTGGGAGCAGCCGCCTTGGTACTCCTGCCGCGTCTCGGGGGCGGTGGGCGGCGGTGGTGGGCGCTACGGTCTACGGTGGGCGTGGGCGGGATAGGGAAACGTGGGCGTGCGTGAGTGGATCTGCATGGGTGCGCTATCCCGAGGAGGGATAGGGAGGGGAAGGGAAGGGAGGGGGAGAGGGGAGAGGGGAGGGAGAGGGAGAGGGGTAAGGAGGGGAGGAGAGGGGTAAGGAGGGGAGAGAGGAGACGGGAAATGAAAGTATGATGAAAGAACGGAAGTAGAGACAAGTAAAAAGGTATGGAGTAAAAAAAGGAGAAAACAGTAAACGGGTCTACTAAAGCCACCATGAAATTAAAAATGGAAAATGAATTAAACATGCCACGTGGACTAAATATGAAGAGTGAGTATAGAAATCTGAAGTCAGCATAGCATAGCATAGCATAAAGCACCCCCCACCAAAAAAAGAAAAAATAATAATTACTAAATTTATAAATAAATAAATAAAGGTGTATATATATATAGCTATATATATATATATATATATATATATATATATATATATATATATATATATATATATCATTACTATTATTATTAAAGAAATTTCGAACAAGGACGCAAAGGAACAGAAGAGAACCGAGGCCAAGGGCGATGGGAATGACGTCCTCCTGACGAGTGGAAGTCAGATGAGGTGATGTCAGACGAGTGGGATGAGCAGGAGGACGCCACGGGACTCCATTCTAAACATCTACGGAAAAAAAGAAGACCGCACTTGTTCCCGCCGCAGTCCCCGCGCCTCCCTTCCTCTCGCGACACGCAAAAACGATCGCGGTACAAGAGTGAAGATGGTCATTTGCATAAGACGAAAGGAAAAACGCTTTCTTATCTGATCCTCTCTCTATTCTTCACCTTTCTCTCTCTCTCTCTCTCTCTCCCTCCCCCCCCCCTCTCTCTCTCTCTCTCTCTCTCTCCCTCTCTCTGGGAGTGGAGGGCAGGTCAGAGGCGACAGACAGGTGGAAGAGAGAGGAAGAAAAGGTAAATAGGATAGAACATAAGGGACGAATGGGGATAGAAAGAACAGAGAGAGGAAAGAGGACAACAACACTCGGGCTACATGAGAGGGGAAAGGGCAGAGAAGGGCAGCCAGGGAGAGAGAGAGAGAGAACAAAGCGCGTGTAGGGAGAGGGCAAAGACAGAGCAGAGAGGGCAAGAATGAGAGCGGGGAATAAAGAGAGGAGAAAGCAGGAGGAAGCAGAGATGAGAAAGAATAAAAGAGGAGAAAAGCAGGAGGAAGCAGAGATGAAAAAGAATAAAAGAGAGAGAGAGAGCAGAGGAAGCAGAGATGAGAGAGAGAGAGAGAGAGAGAGAGAGAGAGAGAGAGAGAGAGAGAGAGAGAGAGAGAGAGAGAGAGAGCAGAGGAGGCAGGGATAAAAGAGGGGGGAGAAGGCAAAGACAGGATAGAGAAAGCAAAGATGAGAGAGGAGAACAAAGGCAGGAGAAAGCAGATGAGACAGAGAGACGAGAGAGAATAAAAAAAGAGAGACAGCAGATGAAACAAGGAAAAAAGAGGGGAATGAAAGAGAGGAAAAAGACAAGAGAGGGCAGAAATAAAAGAAAATAAAAAAGGACACAGCAGAGGAGGTAGGGAATGAGCGAAGGGAATAAAAGAGGAGAGAGGAGAGAGGAGAGAGGAGGGAGGAGGGAGGAGAGAGGAGAGAGGAGAGAGGAGAGAGGAGAGAGAGAAGAGAGGAGAGACCGCATGGACGGAGGGGCACAGAGAGAGAGAGAGAGAGAGAGAGAGAGAGAGAGAGAGAGAGAGAGAGAGAGAGAGAGAGAGAGAGAGAGAGAGAGAGAGAGAGAGAGAGAGGAGAGGGAGAGGGGGGGGGGGGGTGGGGGGGCCCGCCACGTCGAGGGCGAACACGCGACAAGAACGCCAGCGAAGCCCCCAGACACGTAAAAAGCCGTTCGCATCTTCAGTGTGACGTCGACAGCCCCCCCCCCCTTCCCCTTCCCTCCCTTCCCCCCCTCCCCCTCTTCTTCCTCCCCCGTGGTAACGCTGCGACGGTGCCAAACGGGAAGTCCCCATGAGTCTCTGTCATGCCGTGACACAACCTATGCCATACCCCTCCCCCTACCCCACCCCACCCTCATTCCCTCCCTCCCTCCCGCCTTCTCTTCCTTTCTGTATCTGTGTCTGTCGGTCACCTCCTTCGTCTCCTCTTCCTCTCCTTCCATCCCTCATTCTATGGCCTCTCTCCTCCTGTTCCGTATCCTCCGCGTCTCCTCGAACCAAATCCTGTAGGAATGCGTATAGATATCCTATACACTCAAACCCTCCCTCCCTCCTCCCTCTCTCCCCCTCCTCTCTCCTCCCTCCCTCCAACCCTCCCCCTCCTCCCTCCCTCCAACCCTCCCCTCCTCCCTCCCTCCAACCCTCCCCCCTCCTCCCTCCCTCCAACCCTCCCCTCCTCCCTCCCTCCAACCCTCCCCCTCCTCCCTCCCTCCAACCCTCCCCCTCCTCCCTCCCTCCAACCCTCCCCCTCCTCCCTCCCTCCAACCCCTCCCCTCCTCCCTCCCTCCAACCCTCCCCCTCCTCCCTCCCTCCAACCCCTCCCCCTCCTCCCTCCCTCCAACCCTCCCCCTCCTCCCTCCCTCCAACCCTCCCCTCCTCCCTCCCTCCAACCCTCCCCCTCCTCCCTCCCTCCAACCCTCCCCCTCCTCCCTCCCTCCAACCCTCCCCCTCCTCCCTCCCTCCAACCCTCCCCCTCCTCCCTCCCTCCAACCCTCCCCCTCCTCCCTCCCTCCAACCCCTCCCCTCCTCCCACCCTCCCTCCCTCCCTCCACCCTCCCTCCTACCCTCCCCCTCCTCTCTCCTCCCTCCCTCCAACCCTCCTCCTCCTCTCTCCTCCCTCCCCCCTCCTCCCTCCCTCCCTCCTTTCCTATCTTCTTTCTTTCTCTCTCTCTTCCTCTCTTTCTTCACAGGATACGCGTAAGAGGAACGTTCACCAAACCTTAAATATGGATTAAAAACAAACCGCCACCGAAAGAGGCAAAGAAAGAGAGAAAAGAAAAAAAAATGGGAGAGAGAACAAACGAGAAAATACAAAAGAGAATGTAATTAAATGTAAAGATCTCATCCACATCCGATAGGCCTATACCACTGACTGACTGAATGAATGACCGACTGAATGAATGAATGAGTGAATGACTGACTGACTGACTGACTGACTGACTGACTGACTGACTGACTGACTGACTGACTGAATGAATGAATGACCGACCGACTGACTGACTGACAATGAATGACCGACCGACTGGCTGGCTGACAGACCGACCGACCGACTGGACCCTCTCTCACGCCATGCCAGACACAACCTCCACGCCCATGCTCACCCGGCGGGGGAAGTGGGCGTGGCGGTCCCATCACCTGCACACTGTCGTCTAAATGCAGATGCCAGGCGTGACTCCGGAGTGACGTCATCGGCGCCCGGAGACTGTCCAGGCAGGAAGCGCTATCTGTTTATGGATGTGCGTACGATCTCGAATGAATGCGTGCGTGTGCGTGTGCGTGTGTGTGTGTGTGTGTGTGTGTGTGTGTGTGTGTGTGCGTGTGCGTGTGCGTGTGCGTGTGCGTGTGCGTGTGCGTGTGCGTGTGTGTGTGTGTGTGTGTGTGTGTGTGTGTGTGTGTGTGCGTGTGCGTGTGCGTGTGCGTGTGCGTGTGCGTGTGTGTTTGTACGTAGTGTATATGAATGTGCATGCGAATATAATAACGAAAGTGAATGCGAAATGCGTATGGTTTGTAGCGTGCGAGTCCGGTGCGAGGGACACTCTCCCCCGTGGCAACCCCCAGGGCCCGGTTCCTCCCCCCCCCCCCGTGGCAAAAGGATCCGAACCTGACCCAAGGAGATCACACGCCCCTCCCCTCCTCCCATTCCCACCCCCTACCAATGCATCCCTCGGACAGGATGTGGTGGCGAAGGAGGGAAGGGGAAGGGGGGGCGGAGGGAGAGGGAAAGGGTGGGGAGGGAGACGGAATACGAGAGAGAGAGAGAGAGAGAGAAGAGGAAGAAGGGGGAGAAGATAAGACCTTTCTCTCCTTCCTTCCTCTCTTAACTATCTCAACTTTCCCTCTCCTTGTATTCCCCGCCTTTATCCCCCCCCCCCCCTTTCTCTCTCTCCTCCCCATCCCGCCCCTCTTTCACAACCCTTTTCCCTCCATTGTTTTCCTCTCCCGATTGTCTCCAGGTGTTGTGCTCTCGCTACTTTCGAAAACCAAAGTGTACATTGTTACTTTAGTCGAGGTGTAGATTGTTACCGAAGATCAAGGTGGGCATCGCTACTTTCTTCGTTAATAGACTTCTTGGCGCTCTCTCTCTCTCTCACACACACACACACACACACACACACACACACACACACACACACACACACACACACACACACACACACACACACACACACACACGCACGCACGCACACACACGCACGCACACACACACACGCACACGCACACGCACACACCCACACATAATAATAATAAAATAAATAAATAATAATAAGTAAATCAAAAATTCTAAATCCTAATTCATGACACACATTATGAAGTTTAAATCTCTATTCTTATTTTGATTAAAAAAATAAATAAATAAAAGTACACGACTAGTTCTTTCCAGCGCCGAGGAGACGCCGGCGCCACGGAACAACCCCGTTTTTCGTACGTGAATAATTACACCTAATTAGACACTTCTTCCAATAACAAGCGTGATAACTATCGCCACAGTACCCTCTTTTCCCTTCACCTCCCAACACCCCCTTCCCCTCCTCTTCCTTCCTTCCTTCCTTCCCTCCCTCCTTCCCTCCACCCTCCTCCTTCCCCTTCCTCCTCCCCTTCTTCCCTCCCCTACCCCCTCCCCCTCCTTCCTCTCCCTCCCTCCTTCCCCTCCCTCCCTTCTTCCCCTTCACCCTCTTCCTTTCTACCTTTCCCCTCTCGCGTAAATAAGCATCTTCTATAAATATTATACTTAACAAAACTTTCTTGAGAGCCATTTACCCATCTATTTACCGGCTGATTAATTTATCTATTTCTGAGGGGGCCTGGATGGGAGGAAGTCGAAGAGGAGAAGAGGAAGACGAAGAGAAGAACAAGAGGAAGAACAAGAGAAGAACAGAGGAAGAACAAGAAGAAAAAAACTTACGTCAAGCATTACTAAAATCAGGCCGCCCATCCCCCCCCACCCACAAACACACCCAAACACCCATCACCTACCTTTCCAAACCCCTTCCTATTTACCCTTCCTCCCTCCCTCCCCTCTCTTTCCCTCCCCATCAACTCTCCTCTCTCTCCTCCCCCTCTTTCCCACTCTTCCTTCCTCCTCCCTCCCTCTCTCTCCTCTTCTCCTCCATCTCCTCTCTCCCCTCCCTCTCTCCTTCCTCTCCTATTCTCCCCTCCCTTTCCCTCCCCACCTCCTCTCTCCTCCCCCTCCCCTCCGCCCCCCTCCCTTCCCCCCACCGCCCACACCAATTTCTTATCTCACCGCAGAGACCAAAACCAGCCTTCTTGGCACGGGACACTTCTCCCCCCCTTCCCCCCTCCCCTACCTCCTCCTCCTTTTCTTCTTCCTTCTTCGTCCTTTCCTTCCTTCTCCTTTTCCTTTTACTTCGCCTTCTCCTCCTCTTCCTTCTCCTTCCTCCTTTTTCTTCTCCTCCCTTCCTTCCTTCTTCCTACTTTCTCCCTCCTCCTCTTCCTTCTTTCTTCCTTCTCTTCCTTCTCCTCCCGCCTCCTCCTCCTCCCTCCCGTCTTTCGCGAATGACTCAACAGACGAAGGGGGGAAATAAGAGAAACAAAAAAACGCAAACGGGAAATGCAGACCCGAGGCTATGCATTTGCAGCCACGAACATACGCACACACACACACACACACACACGCACACACACGCACTTTCGCAAAAATACGTTCACAAACACAAGTAATCGTAGTGGAGAATCATTTTTTCTCTCTTTTTTTGCGCAGATAACAATGAAGACCACAACAATTGGAGCGAATAGGCGTCATAAAATCATTGCAACGAGTCTTCCTAAACCCCCCCTCTTTCCCCTCCCCCTTCCCCCTACCCTTCTATCCAACCCCATCCCCCTCCTTCCCTTCACCCCACATCACCCTCCTCGACTCTCTATCCACCCCTATTCCCCTCCCCTCCTCCCTCCTTCTATCCAACCCCATCCCCCTCCTTCCCTTCACCCCCACCACTCTCTATACACTCCATATTCCCCTCCTTCCTTTCAACCCCACATCTCCCCCCTCCTCTCTATCCACCCCTATTCCCCTCCCCTCCTCCCCCTTCTATCCAACCCCATTCCCCTCCTTCCCTTCAACCGCACATCTCCCTATACACTCCATATTCCCCCCCCACCTCTCTACCCCCCCCTATTCCCTCCCCCACCTCTCTACCCCCCCCCCTATTCCCCTCCCCCCAACCCATGGCAGACGCATGACCCCTTCCGGCTTCTGCCTCACTTTCCCCTCTTCCTCTGAACTCTCGCTCCCCTCTCTAGGGTAGGGTAGGGTAGGGTAGGGTAGGGTAGGGTAGGGTAGGGTAGGGTAGGGTAGGGAAGGGAAGGGGAGAGGATCGCAAGGGAGGGGGAAAGGAGGGAGTGAAGGGGAGAGGATCGCAGGGGAGGGGGAAGGGGGAGGGCGGGAGAGGGGAGGGTAAAGTAACGTAAGGTAGAGTAGGACAGAGTAAGGTAGGATAGGGTAGGATAGGGTTGAGTAGAGTAAGGTAAGATAGGATAGGATAACGTAGGGAGAGGGAGAGGGAGAGGGAGAGAGAAGAGAAAAAGAGAAGAAAGAAGACAGAAAGAGAGAAAGACAGAAAGAGAGAAAAAGAGAGAGAAGACATAAAGAAAGAGAGAAAACGAAAAACAGAAAAGCAGACACAGAGAAAGAAAGCCAGTCCGCTCCCCTCTCTATACTGGCACGTCCCTTCCCCCCCCCCCCTCCTCTACTCCCCAGGCCTTCCTCACCCCTCTCTCCCCTCCCTCTCCCTCTCCTTCCTCTCCCCCAGCCTTCCTCCCTCTCCTCTCTCCTCTCCCCCAGCCTTCCTCCCCCCCCCTCTCCCCAGCCTTCCTCTCCTCCCTCTCCTCCCCCCCTCCCCCCTTGCCACCTGTCACCGGAATGACAGCTCTCAACATTCTCCAGTTCATTCCCAGCATCCCCCTACCCCTCCCCCTCCCCGTACCCCCTTAGTCACACATTGATATAGAATCCACTCTAAAAAAAAAAATGGCGAAATTTCTCATCCTTGTAACTAATATCAACAAAAAAAACTTTCATTTACTTCCATTTTAGACCAATAGATCAATGCGCTTTATCCTTGGTATATAAAATTCCTTTATTTTTCTTTTATCATCACCGTCCCTGGCGCTTCTCAAACGGTTCTCGGGAATTTGAATGATTTTGTTATACTTACTATTTACAATTTTTTTTTTACCACAAGATAGATAAATATTCAACCTTCACTGTCCTTTGCTTCTCCTTAAATCCTCTACCTCAAACGAGAGAGACGAGAGACGAGAGACGAGAGACGAGAGACGAGAGACGAGAGACAGAGAGACAGAGAGACAGAGAGATAGAGAGATAGAGAGATAGAGAGATAGAGAGATAGAGAGATAGAGAGATAGATAGAGAGATAGAGAGATAGAGAGATAGAGAGATAGAGAGATAGAGAGATAGAGAGATAGAGAGATATAGAGATAGAGATAGAGATAGAGATAGAGATAGAGATATATAGATAGAGAGAGAGAGAGAGAGAGAGAGAGAAAAGATACCCCCGCCAAATACCATACCAACCCAATATCCCCCTCCCCCCATCAAAAAAAAAAAATCCCCAAAACAGCCTTCAAAACCGAAACAAAAATATGACATCCATCTCTCCTACACGACCTGCTCCTCCTCCTCCTCAAGGCAACCCGGATCTAACGAGCAGCACATTTGAAATCGGCCGAGTGTCTGCCGCCCGCCGCCCCTCTGCCAGGCGTAGGATGCGCGGCCGCTCACACTTTTCGAAGGAGAGGCTCAGAGGGGAAAAAATATATGAGGTCCTATTCCTTCAATTCGTGTGAAAGATGTCTAAAAAATAGTGAGAAAGGGATATGGATAGATAAATATTAAAAATAGAGGTAAATAGATACGCAGACTGACAGATAAACAGATAAGACATATAAAACAGATACAGCCACACATATAAACTAACTGACCGACTGACTGACACACAGACTGACTAACTCACTGACTGACACAAGCAGACAGACAGACACAGACACACAGACAGACTGACTAACAGACACCGACGAAACCTCAAAAGTCCTTGATGCGCTGACCCTCGGCCGGAGGAGCGAAGGAGCGCCCTGCACGACGCCTGTGACGGTTGGGTGGGCGTGGAGGAGGAAGAGGAGGGGGAGGGGGGCAGGCGACCAGTGTCAACGTTAGAGGGATAAGGAGGGGGGAGGGAGACAGGGAGTGACCCTCCCCTTTACTCTCCCTGCCTGCCCCTCTCTCTTCTCTTCTCTTTTCTCTTCTCTCTCTCTTTCCTCTCTCTCTCTCCTCTCCCCTCCCCTCCTCACCCAATCCCCCTTTCTTTCCCTCTCCCCCCCTCCTTCCCACCACTCACTCCCTTTCCCTCTCCCACCTTTCCCTTTCCCTCTCCCCTCCTCCTCCCTCTCCCCTCCTCTCCACCCCCTCTGCTGCGACCACCTGCTTTAAACGAACTCTTTAACGCTAGTACTCCACTCGCCCGCCAACACATACTACCGTCTCTTTGGCTCAATGTACCAAATAAATCATATAATAACTGGTTTCCTCGTGTAAAATACATCACAAAACTGTTGGCTCCGTGAAGAAAATTATACAATTATGGACGTCGTGTGGAAAACAAAATATAAAATAATTGGCTTCCGTGTGTAAAATACGTCATAAACTATTGGCTTGTGTGTACAAAATAAATAATAAAATAACTGGTTTCTTCTGCGTATAAAACGAATCATAAAATCATTTACTTTTATGTACAAAAATCCTAGAATCAATGGCTTCTTATAAACATAAATCAAATCAAGATCATTGGCTTCTATAAACAAAATAAATGAATGATCATCTGGTTCAATAGATCACAATATCACACCACATAAAATAAATTGTAAAAAAAAAATACTTGGCTATGAAATAAATCACACTATAGTTTAGTTGTTCGCATGAATAAACACAACCAGTAAAATATATCGCAAAACTGTTGTGAATAAACCGGCCTGGCTTCGACTTTGGCTTCGGCTTCATATAATCGTCTCATTTTCAGCTTACTGATGTGATCAAAATAATAAATATAATAATAAACGGTAAAATTAATAACAGCTTAGGATGATAATAATAATAGTTATAACAATAACATTCCTAATAATAATCAAAATAAAAATAGTAATTATAATAGCAATAGTAATAACCATAATAACAAATATGACGATGACGATAACTAACAATAATTAAGAGTAATAATAATAACAACAACAATAGTCAATTACAGCAACAACAATAAATCAACATACCAACAACTGCCAATTACAACAGCAGCAAATCATCATCATCATCCTCATTACGCCCCCCCCCTCCCCCCTGGCCCACACCTCCCCCGGGGTACAAGCGCCCCCCCCCCCCCGCGAGAGAGTGAGTCCGAATCGACCCCATGTGCGATCGATCCCTTAATTAACGAAATCCCACGCGTTAAAGACCAACTGGCTACTACGGCCGGGTTTGAATGGCGTGGTCGGTGGTTACACTTGGTGAATGACGTCATGGGTGGATCTCTTTTTCTCTTTTCTTTTTTTCTTTTTTCTCTTCCATTTTCGTTTGGTGTGTGTGTGTGTGTGTGTGTGTGTGTGTGTGTGTGTGTGTGTGTGTGTGTGTGTGTGTGTGTGTGTGTGTGTGTGTGTGTGCGTGCGCCTGTGTGTGTGTGCCTGCGTGTGTGTCTCTCTCTCTCTCTCTCTCTCTCTCTCTCTCTCTCTCTCTCTCTCTCTCTCTCTCTCTCTCTCTCTCTCTCTCTCTCTCTCTCTCTCTCTCTCTTTCTCTGGCTGTGTCTCTGCCTGTCTCTCCTTCCCCTCTTCGTCTAGTCTCCCTCCCCTCCCATTTTTCCTTCCTTCCTTCCTTTCTTTACCCCCTCCTCTCCCTCCTCTCCTCCTCCTCCTCCTCCACCTCCCCTCCCCACCTGCTTTTCTCCGTCCCCCCTCCACCTCCCCTCTATCCGTAGAGGGTGCATTTAAAAACGACCCTAAAAGTAGTTTCTGGGTCGATGCAGCAATTACATGAGTCATGCAGGTGGTCGGTCTTCCTCGTCATGACAAATCCCCAGCGAGGAAGTGGAGGAAGAAGAGGAGGAAGAGGAGGAAGAGGTGGAGGAAGGAAGGAAGAAGTGGAGGAGGGGATAGAAGAAGGAAGGGGTAGGAGGAGGAAGAGGAGGTGGAGGAGGAAGGAAGTGGAGGAAGGGGGTAAAAGAAGGAAAGGGTAGGAGGAGGAGGTGGAGGAGGAGGAGGTAGGAAGAGGTGGGTGGAGGAGGGGAAAGGGAAGGAAAAGGAGGAAGGAAGAGGTGGAGGAGGGGAAAAGGAAGAGGAGGAGGAAGAGACGGGTTTGGAGGAGGGGAAAAGGGGGGCGGGGGTAGAGGAAGGAAGAGGTAGAGGAGCAGGGGGGAAGGGGAGGAGGAGGAGGGGAAATGGGATGAAGAAGGAGGAGAAAAGAGAGGAAAGAAGAGGTGGAGGACGAGGAGAAAGGGGAGGAGGAAGGAAAAGGTGGAAGAGGTGGAGGAGAAAAGGGGTGGGGGAGGAGGAAGGAAGAGGTGGAGAAGGAGGGGAAAGGGATAAAAGAGGAACTAAAATTATTTTTTTAGCTTCTTTAGAACCATTGCCTAATACCAACACAATAAATCCCAAACCATATAAATAGATATAATTTAGACAGACAAGCAAATAAACACGGTGCTCAAAGAATTAAACAAAAACAACCACCACCAAATCAAAATTCAAGACAAAACAACAAACAACCAAATCAAAACAAGACAAAAGAAAAAGAGATACAAATCAAATTTAAAAAAAAAAATCAAAATTCAAGCCAAAAACAACAACCAACCACCTCAAACCAAACAAAATAAATAAATGAACAAATAAAATACATAAAAAAATAAATAAACCAAACAAAACCGACCATTCACCATGCATTGCCACAGCAGCCCGAGACATGCACACTGCACACCGCGCGTTGCACACACACCCCCCCCCCCGGAGGCCAGGCGGCGCTACCGAATCGAGCCCCTTCTCCTCCCCGTTGCATTCCCGATTGCAAAACGGTGATGAAATAAACTGATAAGGGCGCCAGGTGATGCAGGTTGAAAGGGGGGGGAGGGAGGGGATAGGGGAGGTTGAAGGGGGGGGATGATAGGGGAGGTTGAAGGGGGGGGGGTGATAGGGGAGGTTGAAGGGGGTGAGGGGAGGGGTGGTGAGGGGTGATAGGGGAGGGGAAAGGGAGGAGGGGTTGGGGTGATAGGGGAGGGGGAAGGGAGGAGGGTGGGGGTGATTGGGGAGGGGAAGGGAGGAGGGGGGAGGGAGGAGGGTAGGGGTGATTGGGGAGGGGAAGGGAGGAGGGGTGGGGGTGATAGGGGAGGGAGGAGGGTGGGGGTGATTGGGGAGGGGGAAGGGAGGAGGGGTGAGAGGGTAGGAGGAGGCTGAAAAGGGGGGAAATTAAGGGGGGGAGGGGAGGTTGAGTAAGGTGAGGGGTGAAGGGGAGGGAAATTGGAGAGGAGGGGAGGGGGGGCGAAGGAAAGAGTTTGAAGGGAGAGGGAGAGGGGAGGTTGAAGAGGGGGGGAGAGGGGGGGGTCATTATTCAATTTCGTGAAGAATGAGAAGAAGAAATAATATCGACTGTCGGGTCTTTTTCTTCAAGTACCTATTACATACCGTTGAGTCACTTATGATGGGATCGTGAATGTTTATGCGCGTGTGCCTGCGTATGTGAGGGAGGGAGGGAGAGGGAGTGTGTGTGTGTGTGTGTGTGTGTGTGTGTGTGTGCATTTGTGTGTGTGTGTATGCACATGTGTGTGTGTGTGTGTGTGTGTGTGTGTGTGTGTGTGTGTGCATGTGTGTGTATGCATGTGTGTGTATGCATGTGTGTGTATGCATGTGTGTGTATGCATGTGTGTGTATGCATGTGTGTGTATGCATGTGCGCGCGCGTGTGTATGTGTAAGTGTGTGTATGTGTGTGCGTGTGTATGTGTAAGTGTGTGTATGTGTGTGCGTGTGTATGTATGCATGTGTATGTGTGCATGTGTATGTGTGCATGTGTATGTGTGTACATGTGTGTGTACATGTGTGTGCATGTATGTGTGCATATATGTGTGTGTGCCTGTATGTGTGCATTGTGTACATGTGTGTGTGTACATGTGTGTATGTGCATGTGCATGTGTGTATGTGTGCATGCGTGCATACATGTGTATGCACGTGTATGTATGTGTATGTATGTGCATGTGTGTGTTTTTTCCACATACAAAACACACAACCTCCGCCTCCCCATCGCCTCCCATCCAGCCCCTTTCTCCCATTCTGCAACCGTTAATAAACCACAAAAAAAAGAGAAATCGCAAACCGTCCATTGTATTGCCATCCCGCTAACCTCGAAATAAAACGGAAACAGAGACCGCCCTCAATAACCCCCCCCACCCCCACCCTTCCCGCCCACCACCCTTCCCGCCCTTCCAACCCCATACAAGTCCTTTCAAATGAATAATAAAAATGACAATACTTTACTAACAAAAAATTATTAATAATAAAATAAAAATAATAATAAAATTATTTTACTTTTTTTTTTTCTTAAGTAGACTTGCCTTGACTTGGCTTGGCTTGAACGTCAAATTGAACCGAATCGGATATGTCCTTAATCAAAGAAATGACTGGTTGGTGGGATGGTTGGTAGGGAGGGAGGGAGGGAGGGAGGGAGGGAGGGAGGGAGGGAGGAAGGAAGGAAGGAAGGAAGGAAGGAAGGAAGGAAGGAAGGAAAGGGAGGAAGATAGTGAAGAAGGGAGGAAGGGAGAAGGGAAGGAGGGGGGAGGTAGGTATATAGGTAGGTAGGTAGGTAGGTAGGTAGGTAGGTAGGTAGGTAGGTAGGTAGGTAGGTAGGTAGGTAGGTAGGTAGGTAGGTAGGTAGGTAGGTAGGTAGGGAGGGAGGGAGGGAGGGAGGGAGGTGGGCATATAGGGAGAGAGGGAGGGAGGTAAGGCTAGGGGAGTTGCTGAAGTGCGATTCTAAGGCCTCACGTTGAGATTCTAAGGTGAAGTTCCCCCAGGATTCGCCAGCCCCCCCCCCCCCCCCCCGCGCACGATGCCTGGCACCGCAAAACCGAGAGCCATCCCTCCCCCTGACCCCTCCACATCCCATCCCTTCCCGTCACTGCCAGCACTGCCCTTATTATCCTTTCGTTACAAATTCGCCGCGATCTCTCCTCTTTCGAAATAACCCGCTTAGCTAGCACCACTTGACTCCCCAAGCCCTCATTTCGGGAACACTTACACCCCCACTTATCTACACAGGCCTTCCCCACTCCCTCCCCCCCCTCCCCCTACCCATCCCCACCACCTCACTTCATCCTTAAATCCACCTCAAAAAAATCCCCAAAACAAATCGCCTTGGAGCTGCTCTCTTTCCACACCGCTCGCGAGATGTTCTCATGGTAACGCGCCCCTACTTGGTATCAACCCCACCCCCCTCCCCCCGCCACACCTACCACACCACGGCACTCTTACACCCGTAAACACACTCTTAAACAGTAGTCACTCTCACTTCCTCCGTCCTTTCTTGCCTGGGCCATCAGGGCGTCGCCATCTTCACTCTACCACAGAACCAGTGTCGATGTGTATGTGGGTCGGGTCCTCGCCCCAACACCTGTTCTGCGCAGGTGTTGTCTCCGCGGCCGTCACAGATGTGGCCGACGGTGGAAGGCTTCGGGGGGAGCGTGGGAAACCTCGTCGCTCCTCCTGCCTGGCCGCCCGTCACTCATCTCCCGGGCTATGACGCAACACTCGCCGCTCTTATGGGCCTTCGCCGTAACGCAAGGGCCAGCGGATACGACTGGCCGGGGAGGCTGACGGAGGGACGTGACCTCCCATGGCCGCCGCCGTCGCCGTCACCATCGACACATTTCCACTTTCAACCCACGTCTTAGGTCATGCAGTACGCCCGCCCGCCCGCCCGCCCGCCGCCCGCGAGCCGCTGTTTCCCTCGCTCGTTCCCTCCTGCCCTCCCGGCGCCGCTCGCCCGGCCACTGCTGCCTTCGCCTTGCCACTTTTCCCCGTTCGGAGGGAAAATGCAAGCATCCCTGGCAGCCTCCCGGGGTCGTCACACACTGTCACACTCGGCCTCGTCCCTGAGGCCGCCCCATACGCTCCGTTACGCCTCCTGTGGCCATCTGGGACCCCGGGTTCATTCACAAAGTGGCCGATGGCGGTTCGCACCTCCCCACTCGGGGCTCGGTCGCCGCCGCACTCTCACTCGCCTCAATGCTGGCCCTTGGCCCACGGGGGCCGACACATGGGCGCTGCGGCAGCCACAAGGCACATATAAGGGGTATTCACTGCCCTACACCCACGGCGGGCCCTGACGTACGTCCAGGCCCGCTTTCAGAGGCTGCTGCTGCTTCTGCTGTCAGCGAACACCGTTTCCTTGCCACACTCGCACTCGCACAGGCTCGGGGGGGCCTCGCACGCCCCCTCGGCCGAAGGCAGCACCAACGCCTTGCCGACGGGGAAATCGTCACGTCAGACGAGACGGAAACGCACCAGCGAAGGATATATATCCCGAGCAAACAGCAGAGGTGACGGTAGGTCCCAACTGGTGGCGGTGAGCGTGGTACTGTGGGACGGCGGGGGGAGTGTGCGCGCCGGGACGCGGTCGCCAGCTAGTCCGCTCCTGGAGACGCTTTTACACGCGACTTCGGGGTCGTAACAGCTGCGATGGCACACGCCCCCGGCTGCAGACGGACCCATAGAGCTCGGAGGACGCCTCAGCAACCTCCAGGCCTTCTCGCCGTGGCGTCAAGAGCGACTCAAGATGACCAGCAGGGTTGCCTGTTGTCGGCGAGTGCAGGCGGCACAACCCAGCCGCTCACACACTCACACACGCGCGTCCTGATCGATAATACGTACCCTCGCCTACCCTCCTTTCTCTCTACTTACCTTTCCCTCTTCCTTCCCTCTGTTTCCCCTTCCCTCTCCCACGACCTTTCCCATCGTAGGTCCCTTCCTCGTGGGTTTAAATGCCGATTTCTTGCTGGAAATGCCGCCCAGCTTCCATCTTGGTTTCCCGCCCCGCTTGTCACTTCTTCCTCCCGCCGCTGCCTCCGTTTCCTTATCTTGTGCTCCCTCTATTCCTCTCCTTTACGCCGTCTTCCACGCTGCTCTCTTCCCATTCCCCTTTTCCTCCAAGACACGTGGATAGTCTTATTATCTTCTATTTCCCCCCTCATTCTACATTTCCTGTTCCTCATTCCTCCTCCTCTCCCCTCTTTGCCTTCTTGTTTCCCCTCCCCCTTCCCCCCCACACATACGCTCACTATTGCCAGCACAAGGACAGCATTGCAACACCTAGCCAGAAGCAGCCGGGGTACATCATGCAATCATGCAGACGACCAGCATCCACACCACGCACAACCACACAAAACCACACACACACACACACACACACACGCACACGCACACGCAACCGCACACGCACACACACACACACAAACACACACACACACACAGACCAAGACCAACACTCGTTATGTGTATCATCGTATCATCTATAGGCTTACGTACACCTATTTTAATACTAAATCTCCACTACGCTTCGATAACGTGGACATCAGAACCAACACACGACCCTTCACGACCCAAGAAAAAAAATTACCTGTCACCACACTTCATCCTCATTACAAACCCGCTTCTTACACCCCCCCCAAAAAAAAAGAATAATAATAAATAAGAAAAATCAAATTAAAAAATAAGAAATAAAAAAAAACTAAAAATAAAAATCAAACAAATAAAAAAGAAGAAAAATGAAATAAAGTACACTACTCATCACCTAGAGTATAAATTACACTCATTCATCATCATCTTAAAAGACTCACCCATTCATCTAGCTGATTGACAGGCCCGGTTTTTTTTTATCAAATCATCTCTTTAATTCGGCATCCATAACCCTTTTTTTCGGTTTACAATCTGTTCACAACAAAAGCGTGGAATACAACAGTCATCGCGGACGTATACGTTTACAACAACAACAACAACAACAACAGCAACAACAACAACGATGCTTTTTACTATTGACCAGGAGAGTAAACGGAGAGGGAGGAACTGGAATTGTGTTGGAGATGGTGATGGAGTCGAGTTGTTGGTGATGGAGCTCAGGTGTTGGGGATGGAGCTCAGGTGTTGGGGATGGAGCTCAGGTGTTGGGGATGGAGCTCAGGTGTTGGGGATGGAGCTCAGGTGTTGGGGATGGAGCTCAGGTGTTGGGGATGGAGCTCAGGTGTTGGGGATGGAGCTCAGGTGGTGGGGATGGAGCTCAGGTGGTGGGGATGGAGCTCAGGTGGTGGGGATGGAGCTCAGGTGGTGGGGATGGAGCTCAGGTGTTGGGGATGGAGCTCAGGTGTTGGGGATGGAGCTCAGGTGTTGGGGATGGAGCTCAGGTGTTGGGGATGGAGCTCAGGTGTTGGGGATGGAGCTCAGGTGTTGGGGATGGAGCTCAGGTGTTGGGGATGGAGCTCAGGTGTTGGGGATGGAGCTCAGGTGTTGGGGATGGAGCCCAGGTGTTGGGGATGGAGCCCAGGTGTTGGGGATGGAGCTCAGGTGTTGGGGATGGAGCTCAGGTGTTGGGGATGGAGCTCAGGTGTTGGGGATGGAGCTCAGGTGTTGGGGATGGAGCTCAGGTGTTGGGGATGGAGCTCAGGTGTTGGGGATGGAGCTCAGATGATGGGGATGGAGCTCAGGTGATGGGGGTGGAGCCCAGGTGTTGGGGGTGGAGCCCAGGTGTTGGGGGTGGAGCCCAGGTGTTGGGAATGGAGCTCAGGTGTTGGGGATGGAGCTCAGGTGTTGGGAATGGAGCTCAGGTGTTGGGAATGGAGCTCAGGTGTTGGGGATGGAGCTCAGGTGTTGGGGATGGAGCCCAGGTGTTGGGGGTGGAGCTCAGGTGTTGGGGGTGGAGCTCAGGTGTTGGGGATGGAGCCCAGGTGTTGGGGATGGAGCCCAGGTGTTGGGGATGGAGCCCAGGTGTTGGGGATGGAGCCCAGGTGTTGGGGATGGAGCCCAGGTGTTGGGGATGGAGCCCAGGTGTTGGGGATGGAGCCCAGGTGTTGGGGATGGAGCCCAGGTGTTGGGGATGGAGCCCAGGTGTTGGGGATGGAGCCCAGGTGTTGGGGATGGAGCCCAGGTGTTGGGGATGGAGCCCAGGTGTTGGGGATGGAGCCCAGGTGTTGGGGATGGAGCCCAGGTGTTGGGGATGGAGCCCAGGTGTTGGGGATGGAGCCCAGGTGTTGGGGATGGAGCCCAGGTGTTGGGGATGGAGCCCAGGTGTTGGGGATGGAGCTCAGGTGTTGGGGATGGAGCCCAGGTGTTGGGGATGGAGCCCAGGTGTTGGGGATGGAGCCCAGGTGTTGGGGATGGAGCCCAGGTGTTGGGGATGGAGCCCAGGTGTTGGGGATGGAGCCCAGGTGTTGGGGATGGAGCCCAGGTGTTGGGGATGGAGCCCAGGTGTTGGGGATGGAGCCCAGGTGTTGGGGATGGAGCTCAGGTGTTGGGGATGGAGCCCAGGTGTTGGGGATGGAGCCCAGGTGTTGGGGATGGAGCCCAGGTGTTGGGGATGGAGCCCAGGTGTTGGGGATGGAGCCCAGGTGTTGGGGATGGAGCCCAGGTGTTGGGGATGGAGCCCAGGTGTTGGGGATGGAGCTCAGGTGTTGGGGATGGAGCTCAGGTGTTGGGGATGGAGCCCAGGTGTTGGGGATGGAGCCCAGGTGTTGGGGATGGAGCCCAGGTGTTGGGGATGGAGCTCAGGTGTTGGGGATGGAGCTCAGGTGTTGGGGATGGAGCCCAGGTGTTGGGGATGGAGCTCAGGTGTTGGGGATGGAGCTGAACAAGACAGGAGGAGGAGGAGGAGGAGGAGGAGGAGGAGGAGGAGGAGGAGGAGAACGAGGAGGAGAAGAAGAAGAAGAAGAAGAAGACGAAGAGGAGGAGGGACAGGGAGAAGGAATAGGAGCAGGAAATGAGGAGCAGCAGCAGGAGGAGAAGAAGAAGAGGAGGATCAGGAACAAGAGAAGAAGAAGAGAAAGAGAAAAATAACGAAGAGGACACGGAGGAACGGAGGAGAATGGGGTAGGTCCTCACACGGCCATCCCTCACCATCGCTCATAACCCATCTTCGCGTAAAATTAATTTCCGAACAGGCGAGCGCCGGCAGCGTTCACTTTTAAACCTCCGGCGGGAATGTGCGGCGGCGGCTGGATGGGACCGCCCGCAGCCCAGTGAATAATGATACAAAAAAATAAAAATAAAAAAGGAACGTCAGTCTTGCTATTACTAAGAACCTAATTTCGGAATAATGATAAAAAAATTAAAAAAAGGAACGTCGATCTTGCTATGACTAAGAACCTAATTTCGGTTTGCCAAATATAGAAATGGTTTGTGGATATGTAGGAGTTGGTAGACAAATATGGAGAAAATTCACAGATACAAGAACATATACAAACACATACGAACAACCACACGCACGCACGTACACATGCAGACACACACACACACAAACACACACAGACATACGGAGACACACACAAAACACACGCACACACACACACACATACGCAGACACACACATACGCAGACACACACATACGCAGACACACACAACACACGCACACACACACACATACGCAGACACACACAACACACGCACACACACACACATATATATACACAAACACACACGGCCATGCACGCACACATACACACAGTGTCCTTGTGTTGCCAAACAAGGCGTGTTTATTAACCCCACTGTTGCCAGAACCCAGTGCCAGCCGACCCCCAATGTTATAAAACTCACTGTCGGTTTGCCTTTTGCCTTAGCAGACTCCGCACGCTACTTGACACACTATTACCACACCTGGAGAGCCCGCCCGCCAGTGTTACCAGATCGAGAACGCATTTCAAGGCAGTGTACACAGCGTTATCTAACCCCCCCGAGCTCGTTCCATCACAGTTACCAGATCCCTCGCGGCTAAATTTATCCCGCTAGACACTGTAAATAGCACCACTACGATATTGTGTCCTTCGCTACTACTACTCCCACTATGACGGCGGAACAGCTGGAGCCGCGAGTCCCGTAGCGCATCAGCTGATCGCCGTCGCCCTCCTCTTCGTGCAGCCGCTGACACTGTCCCCAGCGTAATGTGTCATGTATTAACTAAAAAAAAAAAAAAAGGGTTTGATGAAAATGCAAGCAGCTAAAGCGACGGTTCATGGCACTCCTCTTAGCCTTCCCCCCTCCCCCCCTCCCACGCCCCACCCCACCGCCTTCCCCCGACCCCGCCGTCGGCAGCACCCACAGCCTAATCCAAACACCAACTCTTGCCCCGCCTCTTCATCCTCCTCCTCCTTCTCCTCCTCTTCCTTCTTGTCCCTCCTCTTCCTCTCCCTTGTCTCACCTCCCTCTCCTCCTCTTCCTTCTTGTCCCTTCCCTTCCTCCTCCTCTTCCTTCTTGTCCCTTCCCTTCCTCCTCCTCCATGTCTCACCTCACCCTCCTCCTCCTCCTTCTTCCTCTTATCTTCCTCCTTCCCTCTTTCCTTCTTTCTCTCCTCTACCCCATGACCTTCCCTTTTTCCTCCCCCTTCCCTAAGTCCACCTCCTAACCCCTCCCTCCCTCCCCTTCCTTCCACCTCCCAACCACTCCCCCTCCTTCCACCTCCCAACCCCTTCCTCCTCCCCCTCCCCCTCCTTCCCCCTCCTTCCACCTCCCAACCCCTCCTCCCTTCCCCCTCCCTCCTCCCCCCCTTCCCTCCTCCCCACCCAAGGGTAAACAGCGCCCGCGTCCCCCTGGCTCATCATTTATCCCCAGCTCATCCGAGGGTTGCTCCGGGGGGGGGGGGGGGTATGCCGTCGACCCCTGCACCCGCCGCGGAGTTGTCGGAGCGCGACGTCAACTCCTTCAATTCAACTCGCTCACTCGTTCAATCGCTGACCCATTCAACTCGCTAACTTGTTCATTCATCTATCCACGCATTCACTCACTCACCCACCCACCCATCCATCCACACACTCACCCACCCACCCAACTATCCACCTATCCACCCACCCTACTATCCACTTACTCACCCACCTACCCAACTATCCACTCACTCACCCACCTACCCAACTATCCACTAACTCACCCACCTACCCAACTATCCACTAACTCACCCACTTACCCAACTATCCACTAACTCACCCACCTACCCAACTATCCACTCACTCACCCACCTACCCAACTATCCACCCACCCACCCAACTATCCACCCACCCACCCACCTATCCACTCCCCCACCCACCCACTCTGTATATACGTACACATCCATCCCCTTGGCCGTGACCTCATCCCGGGCGCTATGCAGGACATGAGCGCGCATGTCGTTACGTCCGACTTCATGAATGAGCCGAGCTGTCGGGTGAGTCTCCTGTCGTCATTTTCTTTGACCTCTTGTCGGTTGACGTGACGGCGCTCCTGTCAACGGTCACGTGTCCCCCTCGACGTGCTTTCGGGTGCTGTCGAGCGATCGGGGTTCAACACGAATGTCAACCGAGTCAAACAAAAAAATAAATAAACAAATAAATAAACAAATAAACAGCAAATAAATGAATAAAATAAACAAGTAAAAATTCACTCCATATTTACGTCACTATATCACGCGATTACGTGCACGCAAGCACACGCATGCACCCACAAACACAAAAAAACACTCATGAACGCAAGCAGACAACGCAAACGCACCCATACACGCACACAAACAAACACAGCCAAACCAACCCATCCACCCACCCAGGTTTCATCTGTCCCCCGCACCCCCCACCCACCGCTCCCCCGCCCCCACCCCTTCCTCCTCGCTCGTAAACAGGCCGTATCGCCGCCCCCGCCCGCCGCAACGGGGAGAGTAACTGCCCTCGCCGCACCCCTATCCCCACCGCCCGCGTCCCATCACCGCCCACACTCCCATGCAGCGCCCATGTCCTATCCCCGCCCGCCTCCTATCCTCGCCCGTGTCCCATCACCGCCCACGTCCTATCCCAGCCCGCCTCCTATCACCGCCCACGTCCCATCACCGCCCACACTCACATGCAGCGCCCATGTCCTATCTCCGGCCGCCTCCTATCACCGCCCACGTTCTATCCCCGCCCGCGTCCCATCACCACCTACACTCCCATGCAGCGGCCACGTCCCATCACCGCCCACGTCCTATCACCGCCCACGTCCCATAACCGCCCACGTCCCATAACCGCCCACGTCCCATAACCGCCCACGTCCCATAACCGCCCAGGTCCCATAACCGCCCACACTCCCATGCAGCGCCCACAGCCCTCTTCGCCGCCCACCACAAACTCCTATCACCACCCATTCATCACACCCCCACAGTCCCCATCCCCACCACCCCCACACCCCTATCACCACCCAATACCCCCCACACCCCCCACCCCCACCCCCACCACCTTACCACCCCCAATACCCCCCTTATCATCCCTACCCACACCCACACCCACGCGGCGCCCACACCACATCCGCACACAGAGAAAACCCACGCCCAGAGCCTCTTCAAACCCATAATTAACACACTCTTCTCCTCCTAATCCGCGAGAATGCAAAACCCCTTCGACCTTATGCGGATAAACGGAGCGCATCGGATACCCGAGCTGTGCGGATGGCCTTTATTTGGTCGCTACGGACGGCGGACGGATAGGTATGTAGATAGGTGGATAGACAGGTAGATTGATAGGTAGGTTGACAGGTATATAGAGAGGTAGGTAGAGAGGTAGGTAGGTAGGTAGACAGATAGATAGATAGAGGTAGAGAGGTAGAGAGGTAGAGAGGGAGGTAGGTAGGTAGGTAGGTAGGTAGGTAGGTAGGTAGGTAGGTAGGTAGGTAGGTAGGTAGGTAGGTAGGTAGGTAGAAGAGATAGGTAGAAGAGATAGGTAGAAGAGATAGGTAGAATAGATAGATAGGTAGGTAGGTAGGTAGATAGATACGATAGATACGATATACAGATAGGTAGATAGGTAGATAAACCGGCAAACAGACACACAGAGCCAGATAGGCAAGGATACAAACAAATACTATACTGTACACCGGCCTATAGATACGAATTACACATCAATAACAAGACCAGCCACTTACACGGGAGTATCTGGCCTCGTCTTAAATATCTGTGCCACTCGCCCGCACACACACAAACACCCCCCCTTCCCCCTACCCCACCTCCAACACCCCCCTCATCCCCCCCACCACCGACACCCCTCCCTCATCCCCACCACCAACGACTCCTCCCCTCAACCCCCCACCACCGACACCCCCCCACATCCCCCCCCACCTCTCCAACACCGATACCCCCCCACCCCCCTTCGCATGCACCTGGACGAAACGACCAACCGCACAAATAGGGTCAAACGAGGTGGGGGGGGAGGTGGGAGGGGGAGAGGAAAGGGGAGGCGACGTAAACAAGGAAGGGTGAGATAGAGGGGAGAAAGGGGGAGGGAGGGAAGGGGGGAGGAAGCGCCAGCTGGGGAAACACAACGATATGCCCCCCCCCCCCAACTTTGACAACTGGCTGACTTGTATCGCCGGGCTCGTTTCGTGGCTGGGTGGTGGAGGGGGGGGGGCAAGGGGTCGGAGGGAAAACGAGGCAGATTGAAGGAGGAGGGAGGGAGGGAGGGAGGGAGGGAGAGCAAGAAAGAAGAGAGGGAAGAAAATAGGGAGAGAGGGAGGGAGGGAGAGAGATTTTCTTCTTACTTTGACATGTTTGGACACACACACACACACACACACACACACACACACACACACACACACACACACACACACACACACACACACACACACACACACACACACACACACACACACACACACGCACGCACGCACACAGATAGATAGATAGAGAGAGAGAGAGTGAGAGAGAGAAGGGCAAAAGGAAGAGAAAGAGAAATAGAAAGCGAAAGACTAAGAAAGAAAAAGAACACCAATAAAGATAAGTGAGAGTGAGCGAGTTTAAGAGAGAGAGAGAAGGAGAAAGAGAAAGAGACAGACAGACAGACAGACAGAGACAGACATACACAGACAGACAGACATACACAGACAGACAGACAGACAGAGAGAGAGAGACAGACAGAGAGAGACAGACAGACAGAGAGAGACAGACATACACAGACAGACAGACAGACAGACAGACAGAGACAGACATACACACAGACAGACAGACAAACAGAAACAGAGCAATGGACATTTCTCCCTGCAACGTCTGGGCAGCACACACTGGCGCGCCCATCATCAGGGTACCGCACGCGATGAGAAATCACCAGGTTTTGCCCTCGGGCCGCCCACGCTCTGCCGCGGGCGGGGCCTTCGGGAACGCTGCTACGAAGGAGAGACTGGGCCGAGGGGAGAGGGAGGAGAAAGGAAGAGAAGAGGGGAGAAAGGAAGGAAGAGAGAGAGAGAGAGGAATAGAAGAGGGCAGAAAGAAAGGGAGGGAGAGAGAGAGAGAGAGAGAGGAATAGAGGGGAGAGAAAGAGATGGAGAGGAAAATAGATGAGAGGGGAAGGAAAGGGAGAGGATAAGAGGGGAATCAAAGAAAACAAAGATAGGTTAATGGAAGGGATGAGAAGGGAAGAAAAGTAAAGAAAAAGGGAAAAGAAATCAAAGCAATAAAGAAGAAGGCGAAAGACAGAGAACCTCGAAAGAAAAGAGTCAAGAACACAAAGAGAAGAAAAAACGAGAAAAAAAACCGAAAAACCGGAGAAAAGCCAAACGAAGTAAAAGTAAAAGAGAAGAGAGATAAAAGAAGGAAGATAAGAGCGGGGAAGGGCGCGCGGGCGGCGGCGGGCGGCACTCCCCTCCCCAATTCGGCGTTCGCCCCGACCGCGTCCCGGGCTGTTGCCAAGTGTGCACGGGCGACGCGTGGGGCTCGGCGGCGCACGGCCTACCGCCTCCCTTCCCTCCTTCCCTCCCTCCTCATTTCCCTTCCTTCTCTCCTATTTCATTTCCCTTCCCTCCTTCCCTCCCTCCTCATTTCCCTTCCTTCTCTCCTATTTCATTTCCCTTCCCTCCTTCCCTCCCTCCTCATTTTCCTTCCTTCCCCTCCTTCTCTCCTTTCTCCTCCCTTCCTCACTACTCCCTTTCCCTCCTACCCCCCTACAATCTTCCCTTCCAGACCCCAGCCCTCCCTACTCCCTTCCCCTCCTTCCCTCCCTCCTCATTTCCCTTCCTTCTCTCCTATTTCATTTCCCTTCCCTCCTTCCCTCCCTCCTCATTTTCCTTCCTTCCCCTCCTTCCCTCCTTTCCTTCTCCCTTCCCTTCCTTCCCTCCTTACAGCCTTGCCCTCCTTCCCTCCCTATTCCCTATTTCCCACCTACCCCCTTCCTTCCCTCCCTCCCAACTCCCTTCCTCCCTCCTCCTGCACTCTGCCCTCCCTTCCCCTTCCTCTCCAACCCTCCCTTCCCCTCCCCATCCAACCCTCACTCCCCCTCCACTCCCACCTACCTTCCCAACCCTTCCTTGCCCTCCCCTAACCTCGTGTCTCTCCTCTACCCCCCACCCCGCCTCCCCCCGCCCCCGGACCCTCCTGCCGACGCCGAGGGCCACCTGGCACCCTTCGCCGCGTCCTGCTGCTGGTTGTCCTGCGGCGACGCCCTCGGGGCACGCCTGCTGTCCTGCGGGCGGTCGGGGGTTTGGGCTTCGCTGCGCCCATATCGTCGCTATGATAGTTATTATTATTATTATTATCATTTATATCGTCGCTATGAGTTATTATTACTATTATCATTTATATCGTCCCTATGAGTTATCATTACTATTATCATTTATATCGTCGCTATGATGGTTATTATTATTACTATTATCATTATTGTCACCATTATGATGATTATTATTATTACTATTATCATTATTGTCATCATTAGGATCATTATAATTATCATTATCAGTAGTAGTAGTGGTGGTAGTAGTGATCGTTGCATTAGTATCATTATCATTACTTTTTTCTTTATCATTATTCTGCCATTACCATGTTCGTTATTATCATCATTATTGTCATAATCATCATCATCATCAATATTATTATTATTACTATTATCATCACTATTATTATTATTATCATTATCATCATCCCTGTAATCATCATAAACCCTATCATCATCATTATCAATATTTTTATTATCTATTTAAGAAGAGGAAGATGAATAGGAAGAATAGGAAGAAGAAGATGATGATGAAAGAAAATGAACATGATAATAAAGAAGACAAAGAAAACGAAAGAAAAAATAACAGCAAGAATAGGAAGAAGAAAAAGAAGATGATGAAAGAAAATGAAGATAATAACAAAACAGACAAAGAAGAAAGAAAGAAAGAAAAAAACAGCCTTCATCACAGCCCAAGCAACAATCTGTCAGAATCGGAAGATGAAGAAAAAGAAGAGGATGAGGACGAAGAAAATAATAATGATAAAGAAGCAGAAGAAGAAGCAGATAAAGAAGAAGAAGAAGAAGAAGAAGAAGCAGATAAAAAAGAGGAAGAAGAAGAAGAAGGAGAAGAAGAAGATGAAAGAAAATGAAGATAATAACAAAACAGACAAAGAAGAAGAAAGAAAAGGAAAGAAAAAAACCAGCCCTCATCACAGCCCAAGCAACAATCTGTCAGAATCTGCTCCCTCGTGTCTCGATGGCCAGACGCACGACTCCCCTCGGGCCTCGCGACTCGCTCTCATGGTCTGGCGACTCCCCTCAGCGGCCTTCCCTCTCCCCTCTCTCCCCTCTCCCCCCTCGTCACATACCCCCCTCTGCGTTCACTCCTCCCCGAAGAGGGTGCGTAGTCCCCCCCTCCACCCTCTCTTCCCTCCTCCTCCTCTCCTCCCTTCGTTCCCCCCTTCTCCTCCTTCCTCCTCCCTTAGTTTTCCCCCTCCTCCCCTCGTCCCTTCCTCCTCCTCCTCCTCCCTTAGTCCCCCCTCATCCCTTCCCTCCTCCTCCTCCCTTAGTTACCCCCCTCCTCCTCCTCCTCCCCTCCTCCCTTCCTCTTCCTCCTCCTCCCCTCCTCCCTTCCTCTTCCTCCTCCTCCTCCTCCTCCTCCCTTTAGCGTCTCTTTTCGCCGTAGGGGTCTAATAAACGCTCCCCGCCCTTTTCTCCTTCCCCGTCCTCGCTCCATCAAATCCAGTCCTCTCCCTCCCTCTCTCTTCTCCTCCTCCCCTTCCCTTCCCCTCTCCCCCCCTCCCTTCCTCTCCCTTTCCCTTCCCCTCCTCCCCTCCGTCCTTCCTTCTCCCCATCTCTTCCCCTCCTTCCCTCTCCCCACTTCTTCCCCTCCTCCCCTATCTCCTCTCCCTTCCCCTCCTCGCCGCGACGTCTAAAAGCCTCTATCTCTATCTCTCTCTCTTCCCTATTTCTCCCCCAACCCCCTTTCATCCAGCTCGGCCTCCCCCCCACCCCCACCCCCCGACAGAGTGAGTCATAGGTCACAGCTGATTGGCCGTCTCTCCCTCTCGCGTGCACGATTCGCACAAACAGGGAAGACCTGTTCCTCCCCGCCCGCCTTCCCTCCTTTTTCCCAGAGTCCCTTCCTCTAACCCCCCCTCCCTCCCTCCCTACCTCTCCTTACCCACCTCCCTCCCTCCTGACCTCTCCATACCCACTTCCCTCCCTCCCTTCCTCCTTATCCACCTCCCTCCCATAATATCGCCTCGTCGACACTTTCTCCCCTCTCCTCTCCCCCCTCCCTCCCCTTATCTCCACACACTCCCTACTCTCTCTGTCCCTCTGCCTCCTGTCCCCATGTCCCTCTCCCCCCTGTCCCCCTTCCTCTGTCCCCTTCCCCCTGTCCCTGTCCCCTCAATCCCCTTCCCTCTGTCCCCCTCCCCCCCTTGCCCCCTGTTCCCTTCCCTGTCCCCACCTCCTGCCCCCTTCCCCCTGTCCCCCTCCCCTGTCCCCCTTCCCTCTGCCCCCTTCCCCTGCCAGCTGACGAGGACTGGCACCCGGACGCAACCACAACCTCCGGCGGTGCCAACCAGGACAACCACCACCGCCGGGCGCCTCAACAGCAACGCTAAGGGAGAGAGGGCAATAAAAAAACATATTTGGCAGCCCATAATAGCCCTTCTCCCTTCCCCGCCCAATCCCACTCTCTTCCCCATCTCTATTACCCCAACCCCAACTCTCCCCGCCCCCCATTCCTACCTCCATTCCCCCATCTTCCTCACCTTCCTCCCATTCCCTCTCATCCTACTCCCCATTCCATTTCCACCCCACCCCACTCCCATTCCCACCCCCACCCCACTCCACATTCCCCACCCCACTCCCCATCCTAACCTACCTCCCACCCCCATTCCCCTCCCCCCAACCTCCCCCATCCTCACCTGCCTCCCACCCTAACCTTCCCCCCCACCCCCATTCCTTCCCCATTCCCTATTCCTACCTCTTCTCGCACACCGGCCGCCGCATAGAAGACAATGGGATCCCCCGCGCTGAAAATTTGATGCACAAACACGGAAAATCGATTTCGACTGCTAGGAATGGGCGGGCGGGCGGGAGCGTGGGCGGTGGGCGTGGGTAGTGGGCGGAGGGTGTAGGGGAAGTGTAAGGTAGGGTGGATCGAGAAACCTAATCATTACCATTCATTTTACAAAACCCTACCTACTTATTACCGACCTCCCCTCTCCCCTCTCTCCTCCCCCTCTCCCCCCTCCCTCTCCTACCCCATATATATCAAAAGCCAACAGTACAATAATCCCCACCATAATCATGGCAATCAAACCGGAAGAACAGATGTAAAGAAAAAAAAAAAAAAAACTTTATCAATTGTATCACCGCATACACACGGTTCGGTCTCGCATTCATTAAGCCGATTCGGTTAATTTGGTCCCATGCAGAGGGCAACACGGTGGACCCCCCCCTCGCCCGATGCTCCGCACCACACCCCTCTCCCTCTCCCTCCCCCATACGCCCATAAACCCCTCCCACACCCTTCTCTCTCCCTCCCTCTCCCATACTCCCCACCACACCCTTACCTCTCCCCCATACTCCCACCACGCTTCCATTCCTCCCTCTACCCCAATATCTCCATCCCCCTACCCCGTCTCCTTCCCCCATAACCCTCCCCTACCCCCTCCCATAACCCTCCCCCACCCCTATTCCCACCCTCCAACACCCCTCTCCCTCTCCTATACCCCCCCCCCCTCCTATACCCCCCTCCCCCACCCCTCTCCCTCCCCCATCCTATCCACACTCCTTTTCCCTCGCGCGACGAGGTAGGTGCCAGCCAGCAGGTGCCAGCAGGTGCCAGGAGGTGTGAGCATCCCGTGCCCGCAGCATCCCTCATCCCGCGCCCCTGGACACACCCCAGCATCAACAACCGACAGACCTGTGGATTTCTTACTACCTCCCCCCCCCTCCTCCTCCCCATTACCCCTTTCCCCTCCCCCTCCCCCCCAAGCCACGATCTTATTAGTGGAAATTCGTCACGGAACAAAAATGCAAATATACACATCTGCATAATGACAAGAATTGCAAAATAATAACGATAATCAAAGAAATGCGAGAGCGAAGTAAAAGACAGAGTGAATGAAAAAAAAAAACATCTGAACAGAGAATGATAAGAATTACAAATAATAATGATAAATGAAATGCGAGAAGGAAAACAAAACAAAAAGAAAGATTTTTTTTAAAATCTGGCCAGCGAAGGATAAAATTTACAAATAATAACGATAATAAAGGAAATACGAGAAGCGAAGCCAAAAAAAAAGAAAAAAATCTAGACAGAATAAGAATCACAAATAACAACAATAACCAAGTAAATACGAAAGACAAGTAAAAAAAAAAAATAATAATAATAAAAAAATAAGAATTAAAAATAAATAAATGAAATAAATAAATAAATAAATAATAATAAATAAATAAATAAAAATAAGAACAGAGAATTGAATTAAAACATTAACCTCATCCCGCCTGCCTGCATGACACGTCGCCAGGGCCAAGGCGGGAGGGGGCAGGGATTGACAGGGAGGCTGGCAGGGTGGGGTGGGGGTGGGGAGGGCGGGAGGCGAGGCGAAACGTGGGCAGCGGCAGAGGCGGTGTGGGCGGGGGTGGGGTGGGGAGGCGAGGCGAAACGTGGGCGGCGGCAGAGGCGGTGTGGGCGGGGGTGGGTGGGGGAGATGAGCCAAAACGTGGGCGGCGGCAGAGGCGGTGGGGAGCGGGGGGGGGGGGGGGGAGGCTGCTGTGATGGGGTGATTGGCGAATTGGTGCATGATAGGCGTTGGTGATTGATGCCCGTTTCCGCGCCCCTGCCCAATCCCACCTTCCCTAATCATCCCATTCCCACTTCTCCAAATCCTACCTCTCTTAATCCTCCCAATCCCCAATCCCACCTCTGATACTCCTCCTAATTCTACTTCCCCTAATCCTCCTAATTCTACCTCGCCTAATCCTCCCAATCCTTAATCCCACCTCCCCTAATACTCCCATTGCCACCTCTCCAAATCCTCCCATTCCCACTCCAAATCCTCTTAATCCTCCCAATGCCACCTTTCCTAATCCTCACAATCCCACCTCCTCTAAGCCTCCCTAATCCCCAATCCTTGATCTCCTTTCTACACGCAACATTCCCCACATTTCTGCCTCGGCCGCCGCCACCCAACACAAACAAACATATAACGGCCACATGCCTGCATATAAGTGAACATAATCTGCGCCCCTTTTCTGGCCCTCCTTCTATCTCCTCCTCCTCCTCCTCCTACTTCTCCTCTTCCTCCTTCTCTTCTATCTCATCCTCCTCCCCCTCCACCTCCTCTTCCTCCACCTCCTCTTCCTCTTCCCTCCACCTCTTCCTCTTCCTCCACCTCTTCCTGCTTCCTCTTCCTCTTCCTTCTCCTCCTTCCTCTTCCTCCTCCTTCTCCTCCACCTCTTCCTCCTCCTCCTCCTCCACCTCTTCCTCTTCCACTTCTTGCTCCTCCTCCTACTCCCCCTCTTCCTCTTGCCCTCCTCCCATCTTAATCCCTTCCTCCCTACCAACTCACCCCCTTCGCTTCACCCATCCCTCCTCACGCCCTCCACATTTCCCCCCCCTACTCAAACCCCACCCACTCCCCTTCCCCCCAAAAACACAACAAACAGTTTTCTCTCAATCCCCATGGGCGAATGTACCGTACACACACCGTAGTCCGTAACAGGCCCACAGTCCCCCACGTAAACCGTACCGTTTGGAACAACGAAGGGAAGGGCAAGAAAACACACATGCCCTGACGAAGCAATAGTGAAAAGGCCTTCGGCATAGTCGTGTGTTCTCTTGCCCTTCCCTTCGTTGTTCCTATTGCAATCTGTTCAACATGAAACTTCACAAAACCGTACCGTACTGGAACGTGTATTTTTTTACGTTCCGCTTTCTCCGACGGACGAACGAGAGTGCCTGGAACAACACTCGCTTCCTGTAATGCGCTCGTGTGCCCTTATACTTTCAACTCAGCGAGACTTTCGGTTATACTCCACTCCTCTTTGTTTACTCCCTCTCCTTGCTTGCCGGCGCTGAGACACGTTCAGATTGGTGTCAATGGATGTCTGTTTGTGTTTGCGCGCGCTAGGGGGAGGGAAGGAGAGAGGGAGAAAGAGAGAGAGAGAGAGAGAGAGAGAGAGAGAGAGAGAGAGAGAGAGAGAGAGAGAGAGAGAGAGAGAGAGAAAGAGAAAGAGAAAGAGAAAGAGAAAGAGAAAGAGAAAGAAAGAGAAAGAGAAAGAGAAAGAGAAAGAGAAAGAGAAAGAGAAAGACAGAGAAAGAGAAAGAGAAAGAGAAAGAGAAAGAGAAATAAAGAGAGAGAGAAGACGAGTACGTGTGTACGCATACACTCGTGAAAACGAACCACACAAAGGAGAAAACGCTAAATAAAAAAAAAAAAAAAAAACTTTTTATTCTAAAATGACTAAATACGCCAATAAACAAACAACGGAATGAAGAGATCCAACGCCATCCAATCACACACACACACGAAGAGTAGAATGGAAGAAAAATGAGAAATTAATCGAAATATGGAATAATGGAGAGGAGGGTCACGAACAAAGAGAAGAGGGGGGGAGGGGAGGAGGGGGAAAAGGTTGTTGGGGTAGGGGGGAGTGAAGGGAAAGGGAAAAGGGGTAGTGGGAACGAGGAGAGAGAATAGGGAGAGAAGAACAGGAAGAGGAGGAAAAGGAAAAATAGATGAAGGTGAAGAGGAGGAAAAAGAAGAAATATATTAAGATGAAGAGGAGGAGGAGGAAGAGCAGAAGAGGATTATCGGAAATAGAAAGAAAAAACAAAAAAAAAACGATCTAAGAGAAGGAGTGAGAAGCTGACCCACCGAGTCGAGGGCGCAGACGGGGAAAGACCTACTGAAGGGGTACAAGACAGGCTAAGAACCCACCCACCCACCCACCATCCGCCCATCTGTCCACCCACCCATCCGTACCCAAACCCACCCACCCAAACCCACCCACATGCCCACCCACCCACCTACCCAAACCCACCCATCCGTACCCAAACCCAAACCCACCCACACGCCCACCTACCTCACCCACCTACCCAAACCCACCCACACGCCCACCATCCACCCACCCACCCAAACCCACCCATCATACCCACACTCACCCACCCACCCATCCGTACCCACCCGCCCACCTACCCATCCGCCCACCCACCTACCCGAACCCACCCATCCGCCCACCCACCCAAACCCACCCGCCCGCTAATTGTCCGCGTGACACCGGGCGGCCGCCGAAATCGATTTACCGTCATCCGGATCGATCGGCCGCCCACTCGAGCCGAGAGGTGGGCGCAGCTTCTTAATCCTCCAATCTCCGGATGCTGGGAGGGAGGGGGTGGGGGAGGGGAGGGGCGGGGATGGAGGGAGGGAGGGAGGGAGGGAGGGAGGGAGGGGGGAGGGGGGGAGGGGAGGGAGGGAGGGGGAGGGGGATGCTCGGCTCGGCGCGGGGGCTGTATTGTTAAATAATAAAGATAATGATGATAATAATGATAAGGATAATAATATTAATAGTGATTAATAACAATAACAACAATAACAGTAATAAAGATAATGATAATGAAAATAATAATAATAATAACAATAATAATAAATAAACAAAAACAACAACGAAGGTCATAATAATAATAATAATAATAACAAATAATAATAATAAAATGAAATCAATTACATTGACAAAAGCAATAAAAACATCAATAACAATTGCAATAACATTGATACAAATAACAATAAGAATGATGACGTTAACAATCTTATTAACAGCAATAAAAATAACAGTGAAAAATAATAACAAAAAAACAACAACAACGAAAAAGCGACATGTTGACAATGACAATGCCGATGACAACGATGACGATGACAGTGATTTCGAGAATGCATGACACACGACATGACAAATGAGAGAGAACAGCAGTGGAGGAAGTGAATATTTATGTTTATTTACTTCGATGCGTCTCTTCACTTTCGAAAAGGAGATGAGAAGTTATTTATGAATTCCATAACATTATATAAAATATTTTTTGTTTTCTTTTTTGCGTTTTTTCTTCACTTTCACTGTCTGTTCCTCTTGTGATTATTACTATTTTTTGCTGTTGCTATTATTGTACCACTCATGCTTTCTTTTCTTTTTTTTTTTCGTTTTAATGATGTTATCAAACACACTTGAAGAAAAAAAAATACTACTTTCCCCAAGAGACTTTCTTCCCGATCCTCACAGGGAGAAAAACCCAACCCCCTTCCCCCCCATACTCTGTCACTCCCCCCTCCCCCTCCCCCTTCCACCCAACCACTGTCACTCCCCCCTTCCCCTTCCCCCAAAACACTGTCACTTCTTCCCCTTCCCCCTTCCCCCCAACACTCCCCCTCCACCCTCCCCCATCCACCTTTCCTACCACTACCCCCTCCTCCTTCCCCCCTGTGCTCCCCAACTCCCCACCCCACCCCCTACCTCCAACCCCCACTTTGGCCCCCTCCCTACACCCTACCCCCCCCCCCGCCCCCCACGCGCCCCAGCCAATCGCCGCAGTCTTATTACGCCCAACGAGACGAGGGTCGCGGGAGTCGACGATTTCCGTGAAAGAGGGGTTGGTCACCTGGAGGCAGGGAGGGGGAGGGGGAGGGGGGAGGGGGAAGGGAGAGAAGGGGGAAGGGAAGGAAGGGGAGGGGGCGAGAGGGGGATGAGAAGGGGGAAGTGAGGGGGAGGGAAAGAAGGGGCGAGAGAGGGGAAAGGAGTGAGAGGGGAGGAGGTGGGGACGAGAGAGAGGGGGAGGGGAGGAAGGGAAGGGGACGAGAGGAAGCGAAAGAGAGAGGGAAGAGGGAAGGAGAATCAGAAGTAGAAATTAATCAAAGGAAAAGAGAGATAAGGATAAAGGGGAAAGAGGAAGTAGCAAGGATCACCACATCATGACGTCTGAAGTCACCACATCTGCACATCACTCGCGTCCGTCACTCACTTTTTTTCTTCACACTTTTTTTACGAAAAAAATACAATGGAGGGGGAGACGAGAACGATTTAGAAATGGATAAGGAGGAGGAGGAGGAGGAGGGAGATGGAGAGATAAGAGTGACAAGAGGAAGAAAGTGAGAGAGTGAAAGGGAGAGGGAGAGAGGGAGAAGCAAGGGAAGGAAGCAAGGGAAGGAAGCAAGGGAAGGAAGGGTGAGGGTGAGGGTGAGGGTGAGGGTGAGAGAGAGAGAGAGAGAGAGAGAGAGAGAGAGAGAGAGAGAGAGAGAGAGAGAGAGAGAGAGAGAGAGAGAGAGAGAGAGAGAGAGAGAGAGAGAGAGCTTGAGCTTTCTCACACCAGACAAAAATCCTCGATTCTCCCAGCTCCGTTTCCTTTCCAATGCTCTCTCTCCTGAAAAAAAAAAAAAAATAAATAAAAAAATAAATAAAATAAAAACACTCAAGAGAATCTCCCTAACCGGTTTCATAACAAAAGTCCTTTGGCGAACACAACCTTACAAGAAAAAGAAGCCACCAACTTATATTTTCCCTTCAGTGTATTTCTCGCCAAGACGACCAAAAACATCAAAAAAGAAAAACAATAAAACAACATCCCCATTCCCCATACAACCCTACTGGAAAAGAAAAAACAAAGAAAAACGTCGAAAAATAAACAAACAAAACATTACGAAAGCGAAGAACTCGCTCGCTCGCCCGCACGCACGCACGCACGTTCGCTCTCACGGCGCCGTGACTCATCGAAATGAACGAGTGCGTTGAGTCATAAGGAACGCTGCGGTGGATGGATAGAAAGATAGACAAATAGATCGATAGAAAGACTGGATAGATGGATGGATGGATGGATGCATGAGTAGATGGATGGATAGATAGATAGATAGATAAATAGATTGATGGACGGATGGATAGATAGATAAATAGATCGATAGAAAGACTGAATGGATGCATGGATAGATGGATGGATGGGTGGAAGGATGAATGGATAGATAGATAAATAGATGGATGGATGGATGCATGGGTAGATGGATGGATAGAAAGATAGATAGATAGATAGATAAATAGATAGATTGATGGATGGATGGACAGATAGATAAATATATCGATAGAAAAATTGGATGGATGCATGGATAGATGGATGGATGGATAGATAGATAAATAGAGGGATGGATGCATGGACAGATAGATGGATAGATTGATAGATGGATGGAAGGAAGGAAGGAAGACCCCCTCCCCACACCCCCTTCCAAGGTCGCATAGCACACTTCTTCGTGCACTTGGGAGCCTTTGTGCGTTCAAGTGTGTGGCTCCAGCTCTAGCACTTTAGATTCACTGGCAGAACACCCATTCTTTCCCTATTTTCCCCTGAGAATGAGCTTTACGAAATCTTAACACCAGCTCTACCAATACGAAGTTGTTGTTGTTGTTTTTTTGAATCCTCACACAAGCTCTACGAATACATTTTTAAAAAATCTTTAGAGAAGCTCAATAAATACGAAGCTCTTTTTGAATCTTCACAAAAGCTCAGCGAATACAAAGTTTTTTTATTGGAATCTTTAGAAAAGCTCAACGAATACACAGTTTTATGGGAATCTCCACAAAAGCTCTACGAATATAAAGCTTTTTTGAATCTTCACCCAAGCTCTACCAATACGAAGCTTTTTTTTAATCCTCACACAAGCTCAACGAATAAAGTTTTTTTTTTCTTTCTTTTTTTAACCTTCACCCAAGCTCAACGAACCCGAAGCTTTTTTTTATCTTCACCCAAGCTCAACGAACCTAAAGCCATCTTTTGTTTCCCGATCTCGACGTGCTTGGCGTGGCAGTCGCGTGGCCGGACAGAGGTCGGCGAGGCACAGGTGTCCCGGCGCACCTGTAACACTGCTGTGCTCGGCGCCGCTCTGCCGCCTCGAGGGGTGCAAGGGGAAGGGGTGGAAGGGGAAAGGGTAGAAGGGGAAGGGGTGGAAGGGGAAGGGGTGGAAGGGGAAAGAGGGAAGAGGGAAGAGGGAGGGAAGGGGGGTGAAGTGGGAGGTGAAGAGTGGAAGGAAAGAGGGAAGGAAGGGGGTGAAGTGGGAGGTGGAGGGGGATGTGAAGAGTGGAGGGGGAAGTGGGAGGTGGAGGGGGATGTGAAGAGTGGAGGGGCAGGGGAATATTGAGGGTGGCGAAGAGTGGAGGTGGAAGGGGAGAGTGTGGGAGGTGAAGAGTGGAGGGAGAAGTGGGAGGTGGAGGAGGAGGTGAAGAGTGGAGGAAGTGGAGGTGAAGAGTGGAGGGGAAGTGGGAGGTGGAGGGGGAAGTGGGAGGTGGAGGGGGAAGTGGGGGGTGGAGGGGGAGGGTAAGAATGGAGGTGGAGGGGAAAAGTGGAGGTGGAGGGGAAGAGTGGAGGGGAGTGGAGGGGGAGGGGAGGAGCGGAGGGGAAAGTGAAGAGTGGAGGTGGATGGGGAGCATGGAGGTGGAGGGGAAAAATGGAGGTGGAGGGGAAAAATGGAGGTGGAGGGGGAGAATGGAGGTGGAAGTTCAAATAACAAAAGGGGATTCTAACGTTAAAAAATCATCAACTCAGTCTATGAACATTCCCTTTGTAATCCAACATTTTCAGAAAGTTTATGAACAATTCCCTTAAAAGAACTATCATAAATAAATATTTTCAAAAGCTCACTCCCCATAAACTCCCTCCTCCCCAAACACCCCCCCCTTCTCCCTCCTCCTCTCCCCCAAACACCGCCCTTCCCCCTCTCCCCCAAACACGCCCGTTCCCCCTCCCCCTCTCCCCCAAACACCCCCTTCCCTCTTCCCCCTCTCCCTCCACCCCCCCTTCCCCTCCCCCTCTCCCTCCTACCCCCTCTTCCCCTCCCCCTTTCGATATTTCATCTTCCATCCAAAACACTTGTCTACCCTTACCTTTTCCCCACAACTGTGACAAGTTCTGAGAATCCTTTCCATAAGTGTTCTTTTGTATTATGGCTATTATTACGTTATATTCGCTACGTTGTTCTATATACGTTATTTTCTTCCGTCATATCACTAACTTTCTGACGTTGTACAGTCGGTACTTGCAAGAGAGAATGACTAGTGCCGGGTACTGTCCTCTCAACCCCCTACTCCTCTTCCTCCACCTCTCCCACCTCCCCCACCTTCCTCCTCTTCCTCCTCCACCACCACCACCTCCACCTCCCCCACCTTCCCCTTCCCCCTCCCCCTCCCTCTTCCCTCTCCTTCCTCCACCTTCCCTCCCCCACCTCCCCCATATCCCCCTCCACCCTTCCTCCTCCCCACCTTCCCCCTCCCCTCCATCTCCTCCACCTTCCCCACCCTCCCGATCCCCCCACCTTCCCCTCCTCCTCCTGATTCTCTGATCCCCACTATCACCACCACCACCACCGCCATCACCAAAGCCACCAATAACACCCGTCAGAAACGACTCCAAGCGCCTTCCCCGTCTTGGGCTTCGTGCGATCGAGGCAACGACCTTCTTGCAACGACTCTCCCGTGCATGACCAGCTTCTCTCCTCCTCTCCTCCTCTCCTCCTTCATCCTTCATCCTCTCCTGCCTTCTACCGAACTCCTTTTCCTCTCTGCCCCTGTTGTTGTCGTAGTGGTAGGAGCCCTTCTCCTTCTCCTCCTCCTGTTCTTCTTCTTCCTCCTCTTCCTTCCTTCTATCCTTCCTTCCTCCCTCCCTTCCTTCCTCCCTCCCTCCCTCCCTCCCTCCCTCCCATCCTTCCTTCCTCCCTCCCATCCTTCCTTCCTTCCTTCCTTCCTCCTCCCTTCCTCCCTCCCTCTCCCATCCTTCCTTCCTCCCTCCCTCCCATCCTTCCTTACTCCTCTCCCTCCCATCCTTCCTTACTCCCTCCCTCCCATCCCCTTCCTTACTCCCTCCCTCCCATCCTTCCTTCCTTCCTCTCTCCCTCCCATCCTTCCTTTTCTCCTTTCCTCCCATCCTTCCTCCCCTCCCCTCCCTCCCATCCTCTCTCCCTCCCCCCCTCCTTCCCTCCTCTTATGTCCTCCAACCCCCCCCACTCCTCCACCTCCTCCTCCAGCATGATGGATGACGCGCCATCATGGAACAATGCAGGAGGAGCCTCAAGTCTGACCTTCAAACCACCCATTCTCCTCCTCTCGTCTCCTCTCCCCTCCTCTCTTTCCTTTCCCCTTACTCTATTATCATTATTCCTCCTCCTCCTCCTCCTCCTCTTCTTACTCTTCTTTCTTCCTCCCTCCTCCTCTTCTTCTTCCTCCCTCTTCCTCCTCCCTCCTCCTCCTCCTCCTCCTCCTCCTCCTCCTCCTCCTCCACCTCTTCCCCTTCCTCTTTTCCTCCTCCTCCTTACACCTCCTCCTCGTCCTTCCCCTCCCCATCCCCCCTCCCTCCCACCCCCCTGTTACCACGTGGGGCCGTCCTTAAAACGCCCTTAAACACTAACACGTGAGCAAGCCTCCAGGCTAGTACAGTGGTAACGTGTCGGCCTCTCATCCGAGGGGTCGGCGGTTCGCGCCCCGCCCAGGCGCGAGAAGTTGCAATTGTCGCCCGGAGGTTACTGCTGTGGCCGGGCACCACGGTGGGTAAGGACTAAGCTCTGCGCGTCAGCACTTGCTGACACACGGTGATCGAGTCGACATTAGTCGGCACAGGCCGGGCTCCCCCATAGCCCGGGCGAGGCTCAGCTTCGCATATGACTTATCCTTAACACGTGAGCATTATCCCGCCGGCCGCCAACGGTCACACTACACTCCTTCTCATTTTTGTTTTTGTTCTCTTCCCATCCTCTTTTCATCACCATTTTCATCTCTTTTTTATCATTATTATTGTTTTTTTTTAATTCTCGTAATTTTTAAAATTGTTGCTCCTCCTCCATTTTTCACTTCTCCTCTTCCTTGCCCCTTCTCCTCCTCCTCCTCCCCCCACCATTCCCCCTCCCCTCCTCCTCACCCCCTTTTCCCTCTCCCCATCCTCCCCCCACCCCCTCCTCCTTCCTCCTCCTCCTCTCCCACCCTTCCCCTCCCACTACCCCCTCCTCCTCCTCCTCCTCCCCCACCTCTTCGTCGTCCTCCTCCTCCCCCATCCCCTACCCCTCCTCCCCCAAAGAAGGCACAAACCGATCCATCATGATCCCCGTCGCTGATCCCGTAGCGTACGCCAGGGTCGGAGGTCAAAGGTCAGACGCCAAGCTCAAGGTCAAGTGCGATAGAAGTCGGTCATTGTAAAGGAATCGTCGTGTACACAAACCAATAAGTTACATCATTGGTCGTGTAAGTAAAGCGAGTCGGTATGTCAGATTTAAAAGCCAGACGATCTAATCGAATCAGTTATTGTTGTTGTTGTTGTTGTTGTTGTTGTTGTTGTTGTTGTTGTTGTTATTATTATTAATATATATATATATATATATATATATATATATATATATATATATATATATATATATATATATATATATATAAAATTAGTCATGTAAATAAGTCACACCATTATGTCACAACTCAAAGCCAAAAATCGAATCGAATCATTTAAATATAAACATAATGAGTCATGTATATAAGCCATGTAAATAGGTCATTTCAGAGCCAAAAATCTAATCAATGGAGTTGCATATATAATAAGTCATGTACATAAGCCATGTACATAAGTCATGCAAAATAAGCCAAGCATAAGCTAAACAATCTGACGAGACTCAAGCAAATAAAATATTCAAGGCATAAAGAGAGTGTGAGCCGCATGCCAAAGCACTCGGGGTTTTGGAAGAAGTCAGTCGCATGGACAAACAAGGTCACATACAAACAATCACAAACAGTCACAGAAACAAAGTCACACAGGCAACAGTCACATAGACAAACAAAGTCACATACACATACAGTCACGTAAACAAAGACACACACAAACGTACAGTCACATACGCAAAGTCGCCAAAAAAAATCACACAAACAAAGTCAACAAACGACAAAGACAACAACGGACAGCGACAAAGACGAACAACATACGACAAAGACGAACAACATACGACAAAGACGAACAACAAACAACGACAAAGACAAAAAAAAAAAAAAATACGCTCCTTCAAAGCCCCCCTACCCCCCACCCCACCCCCACGCCCACCCCCACCACCTCCCGTATCCGTGACGAAGCGACCTGACCCGAGTGGTGGCGGCGGCGGCGGCGGCGAGTGGCGAGTGGCGGCGGCGGCGGACGGACTGCGGTTAAGCGAACTGTTCGACGACGGAAAGCTGTCTTCCGCTCGCATTTTCGCATCGAACCCTTTCCGCCGAAATTCAGCCGGAAGTTAAAAAAAAAAAAAAAAAAATAAGAAGAGAATAAAGTAGTAATAATAATAAAAAAGGAAGAGAAATAAAAAATCCTCGCAAGTGGAAAATAGAAATTCAACCGGAAAACAAAAAGCAACAACAAAACATAATAATGGAATATAATAATAATAATACAAAAATGAAGAGAAAGAAAAACTCGCCACAGACGTAAAATGGAAAATAGAAGAAAAGTATACATCAAAAAAGGAAAAAAAATAAAAGTTAGGCCAAGATAAATAATTTTTAAAAATGTAAAAAAAGTGTATATAGAAATTCTCCCAAAAACAAAAAATGGAGAAAAGTATACATAAAACACACACAAAAAAGAAAAGAAAAAAAAGTCAGACTAATTCTCGAAAAAAAGGAAATTAAAAAAAAACGCATCAAAAACGAACAAAATCTCCGTTTTCACTCGCCCGTCAAAGGCGCAGAGTCAAAACGGGAACCTCGACGCCCACAGCTATGACTATGTTTAGACATGGTTAACCCTTTGACAACGCTCCGGCCAGAAGTAATGGCGCTTTGAAATACTGAAAGCTACTTAAATTAATGGCAAAGTTGGGACATGGACGCGAGACAGGGGCAGTACAACCCTAGAAAGAAAGAAAGAAAGAAGGAGAAGAAGAAGAATGAGGAGGAGAAGATGAAGGAGAAGGAGAAGGAGAAGAAGGAGAAAGCTACTTAAATTAATGGCAAAGTTGGGACATGGACGCGAGACAGGGGCAGTACAACCCTAGAAAGAAAGAAAGAAAGAAGGAGAAGGAGGAGGAGGTGAAGATGAAGGAGGAGGAGGAGAAGAAGAAGGAGGAGGAGGAGGAGAGGATGAAGGAGAAGGAGAAGAAGATGGAGGAGAAGAAGAAGGAGGAGGAGAAGGAGAAGAAGAAGAAGGAGGAGAAGGAGAAGAAGAAGAAGGAGGAGGAGAAGAAGAAGGAGGAGGAGGAGGAGATGGAGGAGAAGAAGAAGGAGGAGGAGGAGGAGGAGAGGAAGAGGAAGAAGAAGAAGAAGAAGAATGAACAACAACAACAACAACAAAAGACTAAGCATAATGACAAAAAAAAAGTCACCTTTCAAAGCGTATGCCAATATACCCCCCACACACGACTATCCCACGCCCGCCAGGCAAGAGCAGAGAGATAGACCAGGCAAACACGACCAAATTCTGGCTGTTTGTGCGGCCCTGTGTCCTTATCATACCCCCTACCCCCATTCCCCCCACCCCACCCCCACCCCCTCCTACCCCTCATTCCCCCACCCCCACCCACACCCCCCGGTATATACAAGTCAAAGCTAAGCCCACCTTTTGGCACCACTTCACCTGCCTGCTCCGTGGCCACCTGCCCGAGGCTCCTTATTTTTGATGGCATACCAGTAGGTGTCTGCATAATTGCGGAATGACTTACACAGCCACAGACACACGCGCGAATTAAACAGCGTATAAAAAAATAATGATCTCACACGTTCACTGACTCAGACACTCGCACACACACAGACAAACACACAGACACAGACACAGACACCGACACAAAAAAAACACAAAAAAACACACACACACAAACACACACACACAAAAACACACACAGACAAAAACACACACAGACAAAAACACACACAGACAAAAAAAACACACAGACAAGAAAAAAACACACAGACAAAAAAACACACAGACAAAAAAACACACAGACAAAAAAAAAAACACAGACAAAAAAACACACAGACAAAAAAAACACACAGACAAAAAAAAAACACACAGACAAAAAAACACACAGACAAAAAAAAACACACAGACAAAAAAAACAGACAAAAAAAAACACACAGACACACACAAAAGCACGCGAATTCATGAACCCCAAACAAACACGTGACAAACATACCGGCAAATCCGAACTCACAAAGCCCTCGCTCGCGCTAAAACATCCCCTCAGGAACCTCAAGGCCTGATATAACCTCATGACAAAATCACATGACGAACAGGTAAAAACAACAACAACAACAACAACAACAACAACAACGACGACGACGACGACAAATACAACCAAGGCCTTTAGCAACCACAGGGATTCGAATTATACCACGCGAGAGGAGGAGAAGAGGAAGAGGAGGAAAAGGAAGTGGAGGAGGAGAAGAGAGGTGGAGGAGAAGATGAAGAGGAGGAGGGGGAGAGGAATAGCAGGAGGAGGAGGGGAGGGAGAGGCGATGGGAGGAGGAGGAGAAGAGGAGAGGAATAGGAGGAGAAGATGAGAAGAATACGAGGAGAAGAGAAGAGAGGGCGGAGGAAAAGAGGAGAGGAGGAGTAGGAGAAAAGGAGAAGAGCAGAGGAGGAGGAAGAGAAAATGGAGTAGGTGGAGACAGTACCTGACAGTACTCATTCTCTCCTGCAAGTATTGACTCTGCAACCTCAACACCTTCCGGGAAACCGCTGACTAAATCCCCGTAACAAGACACCTACTCCCCCCTCTCCCCCTCCCCCTTCTTCTCCTATCTATCATTTATTTACTTTTTGGTTGATTTTCCCCTCTTTCTCATCTCCCTCCCTTTCTACTAGGGTTGGGATGATGACTGGGTAGAGGGGAGAGGTTAAGGGCCTTCCCCGTCCCTTCCTATCATGCTTATTACCTGTTCCTTCCTTCCTTCCTTCCCTCTCTCTATCCATCCCTCTATCTTCCCCTTCCTCCTCCCCTATACCTCCCTCCTTCGCACCCTCCTCCTACCCATCCTCCCTCCCCTTCCTCCTTCTCACCATCCTTTCTTCCTTACCTCGCTCCCTCCCTCCCTCCTTCCCTTCCTCCCAACCTTCCACCCTCCCTTCCTCCTTCCTACCCACCCTTCCTTACCTCCCTCCCTCCTTCGCATCCAACCACCCCCCCCCCCCTCCTCCTTCTCACCCACCCTTCCTCCCACCCTTCCTCCCTCCCTACCTCCCTGCCCCCCCCCCTCAAACGCGGGCGGCAGGTGGGCAAGGGCGTCTCGCTCCTCCTGGACAGTACGGGCGTTGACGAAGGCTGAGTCAGACGCATGATGGCCAGGTCGCGTGTGTCCCTCTTCTTCAAAGGTAAGTTGAGGGGAAGGAGGGAAGGAGGAATGAGAAGGGAGAGGGAGGGAGAAGAAAGTAAAGAATGAGAAGGCAGGGAGGGGAAGCATCCCCCCCTCCCCGCCCTCACCCACCCACCTCCCCCTCAACCCCCAGCATTCCCCGACCGATCGCCAAAGGTCCCCGAATCGGAGGCCACGTCGGCGCGCCCACTCACTTACTCACTTACTCACTTCCTCACACACACTCACACACACTCACACACCCACACACACACTCACACTCACACACACACACACACTCACACACACACACACACACACACACTCACACACACACTCACACACACACTCACACACACACTCACACACACACTCACACACACACTCACACACACACACACAAACACTCACAAGCACAATCACACACACACACACACACACACTCACACACACACTCACACACACACACACACACACACTCACCCACTCACACACACACACACACACTCACCCACTCACATACTCACTCACCAACACACCCACTCACCCACTCGCTCCCAAACGCCGCCCCTGACTCACTCACCGCCCGCGCCGTTGACTCACGAGAGAGTTACTCAGCCCACGCGCGAGGAAACACCTTCAGCGTGGGTGGCCGTTTAAATCGACGAAGCGGGACCCGAGGACGGTTTATATTAACTGTAATTAACGTAATTAACGTAATAATTAATATACTGTCTGCCGTTTCCCCATTACGGTAAAATAATAATAATAATAATAATAATTCTTGTTTTTTTTTCTCTTCTCTCTATTTTCTTTCTCCTTCTCTCTTTTTCTTTGCTTCCTCCTCATCCTTATTCTCATTCCCTTTCTAACATCTTTATCCTCACCCTTAACCAGTCGCTGTCTATCTATCTGTCTGTCTGTCTGTCTGTCTGTCCGTCTATCTGTCTGTCTGTCTGTCTCTCTCTCTCTCTCTAACACACACACACACGTACACACACACGTACACGTACACACACATGTACACGTACACACACATGTACACGTACACACACATGTACACGTACACACACATGTACACGTCCACACACACGTACACGTACACACACACGTACACGTACACACACACGTACACGTACACTTTCACATCCCTCATCCCCTCATTCCCCCACCCCCTTCCCTCCCCCTCCCCTCCTTTTCCCCATCCCGGAATGCAGCTCTGCAAAGGGAAGTCTCCACTTAAGGGCGTTATTATGTCCCTAAACACGGGCAGAGGGGCATGGGGGAGGGGGGAGGGGGGTGGGGGAGCAACGCGGTGTATCAACATCAACAAAAGATGGCAATACCACCAACTACAACAGAAGGGGTCACAACAGCAGTGCCGCCCAAACACTACCAATGACAACAATAATACCACTGGTTATAGTACCAATAACAACAATAATAAAAACCGGTTATATTGCCGATAACAACAATAGTAAAACTGGTTATATTGCTAAATACCCTGTCCTTTCGCCAACACCACCAATAACAACAGAATTACCGCAAGTACCACCGCCAACACTGACAACACAAACATCACCACCACCAACACAACAACAACATTAATACCACCATCACAACCGCCAACAGCATTATCACCACCACTAATATTATTACCACCATCACCGTTA
>NC_091560.1:41905305-41910305 GCF_042767895.1 Penaeus vannamei
TTTCCTTTCGTCATAAACGAATAATAAATACACTACCCATACTAAATACACACCGAGATTTACACATGATCAACACCAAAAAAGACAAAAAAACAACAACAACAACAAAATAAACCTTTTAAGCAAGCCAACGACAACAACAGGAAATGCTTGCGGTTCCACTAAAAATTTCCGCATCTTGTCACTACTCCTCGATGACCCGCGCCTTCGTATAGGCCTATGCAATGAAGCCTCCACACTTCTTTAAAAACACACTTCGCTAATTAAGCCGAGATTCGATAGATATAGGCTTATATGTCATCAACTTTCCATATTTATAATAAAACGCAATATTTTAAAGTTTTCACGTAGGTCTATCGGAACCATGTCACTTTTTTTTTCCTTTTTTGGCTAAATTTACCATCCACGGCCCCGTAAGAGTGCAGCCTAAAAAAAAAAAACATCGACCAAAACAACAGAACAGAAAAGACCAATGGCTTAATCACCATAGAAAAAAAATCCATACGGACACGATACCAAAAAAGAAAATACCTACATTTCCACTTTTCCTTCTTAATACCAACCTTTTTCAAACCCCATACTCCAAACCATTAATCTCGCGAGGAAACCGAGATAATCTAAACGACCATTCGACCAAATGAATTATAAATCAAAACGGAGGAAATGGATTTACTCGACCTACCACAGACGGTCGAAGTTTCCGAAGCCACGGTTCACGCACTCGAACAACACGCCCTCTTTGGTCCACTCACCTGCAAAAAAAGGGGAAGAAATATCAGTAAAATGTATATATTTCACAATTTAAACAATCAAAACATAGGAAACGAACACGCACACAAACAGACACTTATTGTACATAATTGGAGTATATATGGCTTAAGGCAATGCGTTTTACATGCGCTCTCTCTCTCTCTCTCTCTCTCACACGCACGCACACGCACAAACGACAATTCAGCAGCAGCAACAACCAATCATTAATGATAACCAATAATCAACAGTCATTGACAATGGCTTATCAAAAAAGGGGGTGGGTGGGGGGGTTAGGGAATATCAACATCAAACAGAACCGTCATCAACATCTCACCCACACGAACTTCACCCCCCCCAACCCCCCAACCCCCACCCCCTGCGCCAGGAAGTCCAACAACCCAACCACACGATAAGGTCGAGAAAGCCCCCCCTTCCCTCCCTCTTATCTCCCTCCTTCCCACTCTCCTTAAATCCCCCCCACCCCAGCCAGCCGGTACAAAGCTGCCGTGACCCGACCCGACCCCACCCGACCCGACCCCACCCGACCCGACCAAAGCCGACCCGACCCGACCCGATCCTATCTGCCAAACAAACACGGGGACTCGGACGCAAGCAAGCAATCACACAAGCAAGCAGGCAAGTAGGCAAGCAATCGAGGGAGGGAGGCAGGAAGTTGGTCTGTCAACTGAATAAACTGGCGGGGGTCGTGAGGGTCATAAAACACGTGATGGAGAGGGGAGGGAGGGAAGATGGGAGGGAAGGAGGGGGAGAAGGGGGAGGGAAGGAGGAGGGAAGGAGGGGGAGAAGGGGGAGGGAAGGAGGGGGAGAAGGGGAGGGAAGGAGGGGGGAGGGAGGGAAGGAGGGGAGAAGGGGGAGGGAAGGAGGGGGAGAAGGGGGAGGGAAGGAAGGAGGAGATAAGGGGGAGGGAAGGAGGGATATAAGGGGGAGGGAAGGAGGGAGATAAGGGGGAGGGAAGGAAGGAGGGAGACAAGGGGGGAGGGAAGGAGGGAGACAAGGGAGAGGAAAGGAGGGAGATAAGGGGAGATGGAGATAGATAGAGAGAGAGAGAAGCAGCATAAAAATAGCAAGTGGAAGAAGATGGAAGAAGGGGGGCAAGAGAGAAGATAAGAAACAAAGAGAGAAAAAGACAAATAAAAGAGAAAGAAGAGGCCCCCTAGCGCGGAGGGAAAAACTCCCTCCCTCTCCCTCTCTCCCTGCCCTCCCTCCCTCCCCCTGCCCTCCCTCTCTCTCCCTCTCTCCCTGCCCTCCCTCCCTCCCTCTCCCTCTCCCCCTCCCTCTCCCCTTCCCACCTTCCCTCCCTCTCCCCCTCTCCCCTTCCCTCCCCCTCTCCCCCTCTCCCTCCCTCCCTCGCCACAGCAGAAGCCTTCATAGTAGGCATCCGAGGAGGCAAAACGCCCGTCGCATTCTCTTCACGCCCGCGCATCAAAGAGCTTAATTCTTCAGCTGCTTGTGAGGGGAGAAGGGGGGAGGGGAGGGGAGAGGGAAAGGGGAGGGGGAGGGGAGGGGGAAAGGAGGGGGAGGGGGAAAGGAGGAGTGGGGAGGGGGAGGGGAGTGAAAGGGGAGGGAGGAGGGGAGGGGAGGGGCGTGGGAAAGGGGAGGGGGAGGGGGAGGAGGGAAGGGGAGGAAGGGGGAAGGGAAGAAAGAAGAAAGGAGAAGAATAGGAAAAGGGAAAAAAGGAAACGACGGAAGGAGATAGGAGGAAGGCGGAAAGACGAAGGAAAAAAGGAGAAAAGGGGAGAAGCGAGGGAAGCATACGGAGAGTGAGCTATGACGTCACACCGAATCGTGACGTCATCGCCCCGTCTTCAGGATGCTCGGCGGGAAGAAGCAGCTCCATCTTGGGAGGTTTTAGTCAAGTTCCGACAGTCGTGGAAGGGGGACGTGAGGTGCTGGCGGCGCGAGAGAAGATGCCTCCCAACGGAATGAGGAAAGGGATGGATAAAGAACACACAAACACACAAATATAACACAACCATAGAACACACACCCATAGAACACACATCCATACACACACACACATATATAACATACAACAGCAATCTCGTTTTTTAAAATATTTTCTTAATACTAAATCACAGTTCAGCTCCAGGCACAGCAACTGACCAACCCTACCCCCCCCCCCCATACAACTACATCCCCTCTCCCTCACCCCTACCCCCCCATTTCCCCACGCTCGAGTACTACCTCTCGTCTCCACAAACAAACCTTCTAAAACGATGTAAAAAAAAATCTAATAAAATAAACCTAAATAATAAAATAAATAAAAATAAAACGTAAAAAAGTAAATAGTAAAAAAAAAAGTTTTAAAAGAAAAAAAAACAGTAAAAAAAAACGTAAAAAAAAACGTAAAGACCATAGCCAAACAAGCTCTAACCTTAGTCGCACAAATTGCAATTTAATTACCCTACAAAAAAAAGAAAAAAAGTAAGAAGACCAAGATGAAGAGATAGCGCTGCCGAAGGAGACAGAGACTCCCCTCAAAGCCAAGGCAGTTTACTTAAGTGGGGAAGCGTGAGTCAGCGATTCTCCACTTCCGGCCGGGGTTGCTAATGCCCGGAGAACTGTCGAAGGAAAGTTACCAAGTAGCAGCGCCCAACGATTCTAAAAATTCCAAGTTGGACAAAAAATTCCACGTTGGACAAAAATTCCACGTTGGACAAAAATTCCACGTTGGACAAAAATTCCACGTTGGACAAAAATTCCACGTTGGACAAAAATTCCACGTTGGACAAAAATTCCACGTTGGACAAAAATTCCACGTTGGACAAAAATTCCACGTTGGACAAAAATTCCACGTTGGACAAAAATTCCAAGTTGGACAAAAATTCCAAGTTGGACAAAAATTCCAAGTTGGACAAAAATTCCAAGTTGGACAAAAATTCCAAGTTGGACAAAAATTCCAAGTTGGACAAAAATTCCAAGTTGGACAAAAATTCCAAGTTGGACAAAAATTCCAAGTTGGACAAAAATTCCAAGTTGGACAAAAATTCCAAGTTGGACAAAAATTCCAAGTTGGACAAAAATTCCAAGTTGGACAAAAATTCCAAGTTGGACAAAAAATCCAAGTTGGACAAAAATTCCGTTGGACAAAATTCCAAGTTGGACAAAAATTCCAAGTTGGACAAAAATTCCAAGTTGGACAAAAAATCCAAGTTGGACAAAAAATCCAAGTTGGACAAAAAATCCAAGTTGGACAAAAAATCCAAGTTGGACAAAAAATCCAAGTTGGACAAAAAATCCAAGTTGGACAAAAAATCCAAGTTGGACAAAAAATCCAAGTTGGACAAAAAATCCAAGTTGGACAAAAAATCCAAGTTGGACAAAAAATCCAAGTTGGACAAAAAATCCAAGTTGGACAAAACATCCAAGTTGGACAAAACATCCAAGTTGGACAAAAAATCCAAGTTGGACAAAAAATTCCACGTTGGACAAAAAATTCCACGTTGGACAAAAAATTCCACGTTGGACAAAAAATTCCACGTTGGACAAAAATTCCAAAACATTCAATATGCTAAATTCCAAGTTGGACAAAAAAATCCAAAAATTCCAATAAGCTAAATTCCAAGTTGGCCAAAATTCCAAAAATATCAAAAGGCTAAATTCCAAGTTGGAAAAAAATCCAAAAATTTCAATATGCTAAATTCTAAGTTGGAAAAAAATTCCAAAAATTCCGAAATGCTAAATTCCAATTTGGAAAAAAAATCCAAAAAATCCCATATGCTAAATTCCAACAAATCCAAAAAATCCAATATGCTAAATTCCAAGTTGGAAAAAAATCCAAAAATTCCAATATGCTAAATTCCAAGTTGGACAAAAATTCTAAAAATTCCAATAAGCTAAATTCCAAGTTGGACAAAAAATCCAAAAAATCCAATATGCTAAATTCCAACAACAACACTCAACAGCACAACCAAATGTCGCACGCTGAAAATAAATAAACAAGTAAATAAATAAATAAATAATAACAATAATAAAGAAAAGAAACAACAACAACAACAAAAAACAATTTGCGAGTTACAACGTCCACTGTTTACAGACCGAAGAAACAGAACAGCAGCGTTATGTCCGTTGTGGCTCGGGCATTGGATCCACGCACAACGGAAACCCAGCGGTGCCCACGGAGGAGGGTAGAGGGGGATAGGGGAGGGGGAGAGGGGGATAGGGGAGGGGGAGGGAGAGGGGAGAGGGGGAAAGGGGGGAAGAAAGGGGAGAGAGGGGGAGAGGGAAGG
>NC_091560.1:41915305-41925305 GCF_042767895.1 Penaeus vannamei
ACACACGAATACGCACAAAAATACGAAGACGCAACGCAGGACGACGAAAATCTTTGGGGAGCTGGGGGGGGGGGTAAGGAGGGGTAAAGAAGGGGGGGTTAACACGCCTATACACTCACTTCATTCCCTTTACCTCCCCCCCCAGCCCCTCCCCTCTCCTCTCCTCCCCCCTGGATATAATGCCTCCCCTTCTTACCATCTCCCCTCAATTTCGCTCAATCCAAACACCCTCTCTCTTCCCCTATACCCTCCCTCTGGCCCTTCCTTTCCCTCTTCCTCCCCTTCACTTCCCCTCTCCTCCCTCTTCCCCCTTCCTCCGTCTTCCGTTCTCCTTCTCCCGTGATTCCATTCTTTTCTTACTTTTTTTTTCTTTCTTCCCTTTCTCTCCTTCACTTTTTCCCCCTCTTCTTCCAATCTGCCTCCACTTCCAGCTTCTCTTTCTCTCTCTCTATTTTACCTTCCCTCCCTTTCCTTTTTTCTCTCCTCCTCCTCCTCTCCTTCTCCTTCTCCTTCTCTTCCTTCTCCTTCTCCCTCCTCCTCACTCCCTGGCCTAACTTTTCCCCTCCCTTTCTCCCTGTTTCACCCCCTCTCTTTTCTTTTCTTTCTTTTCTCCCCTCTTCCTCCTCTTGCCCAATTTTCCCTCGTCGCACTTTTCTTTCACCTTCCTTGTCGCGAGGAATGTCTCCAGCTCTCTCCCCCCGTCTTCATAGGCCTATTTCGCATTTTTTATTACATTGGATTCCAAGAAGACGGCGCTTAGACTTAACAGATACATAACTCCCCTCTCCCTCTTACCTCCCCATTTCCTCCACCTCTACTCTCTCTCCTCTCTCCTCTATCCCGTCTCCCCCTCCCTCTCTCCCCTCCCTGCCCCTTTCCCTTCTCTCCTAGGGCCTACCGCCTTTCCCTTCTCCCCTAGGGCCTACCCCTTACCCCCTCCCATCTCCCATCCTTCTCCTGCCTTTCCTCCCTCCTCTATCCCATCTCCCACTCTTCCCTCTCTCTCCTACCCTCTTTCCCCTCTCCCCCTTGGCCTACCCCCTATTCCCCACCCTATCTCCCGTCTTCCCCCTCTCCCCTTGGCCTCATTCCCTGTCTCCCCCTCTCCCCCTCTCCCCTCTCCCCTACCCCCTCTCCCCTAGGCCTACCCCTTCCTGCCCTCTCCTCTCTCCCCTCGATTTATATGGGCCTGAAGATCCCGCTACACGAGTTAATAAAATTGTTAACAAAACCCCGGGATAACATCTACAATAACAATAATTCAGCCGTAAAATCCCGGATGACAATAAAATTGGAAAATAAAATGGCGCGTCGGAAACTCTTCGAGAGGAAAGATGCGAATCTTATGATGTTTGTGCTCGTTTGTCTTTTGGGATGGCAGACGATAGATAATAGATAGAGAGATAGAGAGATAGAGTGATAGACAGGTGTGTAGACTTATAGATAGATAGATAGATAGATAGATAGATAGATAGAGAGAGAGAGAGAGAGAGAGAGAGAGAGAGAGAGAGAGAGAGAGAGAGAGGGAGGGAGGGAGGGAGGGAGGAGGAGGGAGGGAAAGGGAAAGGGAGGGAGAGAGAGAGAGAGAGAGAGAGAGAGAGAGAGAGAGAGAGAGAGAGAGAGAGAGAGAGAGAGAGAGAGAGAGAGAGAGAGAGAGGGGGGGGGGGGAGGGAGGGAGAAAAAGAGAGAGTGAGAGAGAGTGAAAGAGAGAGCGATAGTAATGATCAATAATAAAATAACAATAAAATCACTCGTTCTTTTCCCGTTTCACTTATTTATTTTCGGCTGACGTAATAAATGCACCTGTTCTTCGATATTCATTCGTCTTGGCATTTGCTGGCGAGCTCTTTGACCAATCTTTTCCATTCTGCTTCTCTCTCTCGTTTCGCCCTTATGCCCTAACCTACCTCCCTTCCCTTCCCCCCCTTTTCGTCCTTCTTCCCAACCCTCCCTCCCTTCCTCCTTTTCGTCCTTCCTTCCCTCCCTTCCACCCTTCGTTCTTTCTTCCTTACTTCCCTCCCTCCCTTCCTCCTCCTCTCCCTTCCACCCTTCGTCCTTTCTTCCTGCCTCTCTATCTTCCCTCCCTCCGTCCCTTCTCCCCCTCTTCCATCCTCCCTTTCGCCCAGTGCCTAGACCACGTGGCTAACAGGGTCTCCCACACAACTCCGTTCTTCCGCGTATCGCTACATAATAATCTTTTTCATGCGAGAGACAGCTGAGAGGGAGGGGAGGGAAAGAGGGAGGGAGGGAGGGGAAGAAGGGAATGAGGGAGGGGAGAGGGAAGAGGAGGAGGAGGAGGAGGAAAACGAGGATGAGAATAAGAACAAATAGAACAAAAGGAGAACTACAGGAATGGGGGGGAGAGGGAGGGGGGGAGGGAGAGAGAGAGGGAGAGGGAGAGAGAGGGGGAGAGAGGAAGGGAGAGAGAGAGGGAGGAGAGAGAGGAGAGGAGAAGAGGGAGAGAGGGAGAGGGAGAGGAGAGAGAGAGAGAGAGAGAGAGAGAGAGAGAGAGAGAGAGAGAGAGAGAGAGAGAGAGAGAGAGAGAGAGAGAGAGAGAGAGAGAGAGAGAGAGAGAGAGAGAGAGGAGAGGGTGAGAGGGAGAGAGGGAGAGAGGGAGAGAGGGAGAGAGAGAGAGAGAGAGAGAGAGAGAGAGAGAGAGAGAGAGAGAGAGAGAGAGAGAGAGAGAGAGAGAGAGAGAGAGAGAGAGAGAGAGAGAGAGAGAGAGAGAGAGAGAGAGAGCGAGAGTGAGAGACAGACAGACAGACAGACAGACAGAGAACGGGAAGAAGACAAATAAGGAAACAGACAGACAGACATAAACAAGAGACGGGGCCCAGGGAAGAGGGCGGCGGCGACTTCTGAACGACAGGCCGGCAGTTTTAACGAGCAATTAGAATTTCACGCGACATCCGGCTCTCCCCATATCCCTTGCAACGGCCCCGCCCTTCGCTTCCCGACGGGGAGTTTTGCCGAGAGAGAGAGGAGAGAACACCCCTTCGAGGCTTCTTCTGCCAGGGGCTTTTTTCTCTCTCTCGTCGGGGCTTTTTTTGTCTGTCTGTCTCCCTGTCTGTCTGTCTGTCTCTCTCTTCCCTGTCTGTCTGTCTGTCTCTCTTCCCTCTCTGTCTGTCTGTCTGTCTCTCTTCCCTCTCTGTCTGTCTGTCTGTCTCTCTTCCCTCTCTGTCTGTCTGTCTGTCTGTCTCTCTTCCCTCTCTGTCTGTCTGTCTGTCTGTCTCTCTTCCCTCTCTGTCTGTCTGTCTGTCTGTCTCTCTTCCCTCTCTGTCTGTCTGTCTGTCTGTCTCTCTTCCCTCTCTGTCTGTCTGTCTGTCTGTCTGTCTCTCTTCCCTCTCTGTCTGTCTGTCTCTCTTCCCTCTCTGTCTGTCTGTCTATTTGTGTCTACTTCCCTCTCTGTCTGTCTGTCTGTCTGTCTATTTTTTTCTACTTCCCTCTCTGTCTGTCTGTCTGTCTCTCTCTCTCTCTTCCTCTCTCTGTCTGTCTACCTCTGTCTCTCTTCTCTCCCTCTGTCTGTCTGTCTGTCTGTCTCTTCCCTCTCTGTCTGTCTGTCTGTCTCTCTTCCCCCTTCCTGTCTGTCTGTCTGTCTGTCTCTTCTTCCCTTCTCTTGTCTGTCTAGTCTGTCTGTCTCTCTTCCCTCTCTGTCTGTCTGTCTGTCTGTCTCTCTTCTCCTCTCTGTCTGTCTTCAGTCTGTCTGTCTCTCTTCCTCTCTTCTGTCTGTCTGTCTGTCTGTCTCTCTTCCCCTCCTCTGCCTCTGTCTCTCTTCCCTCTCTGTCTGTCTGTCTGTCTGTCTGTCTGTCTCTTTTTTTCCTTCCTCACTCTGTCTGTCTGTCTCTCTCTCTCCTCTCTCTGTCTGTCTGTCTGTCTCTGTCTCTCTTCCCTCTCTCTGTCTGTCTAGTCTGTCTGTCTGTCTGTCTCTCTTTCCCCTCTCTGTCTGTCTTTCGTCTGTCTCTCTCTTCCCTCTCCTCTGTCTGTCTGTCTGTCTCTCTTCCCTCTCTCTCTGTTTGTCTGTCTGTCTCTCTTCCCACTCTCTGTCTGTCTGTCTGCTCTCTCTTTCCCTCTCTGCTCTGTCTGTCTGTCTCTCTTCCTCTCTTGTCTGTCTGTCTGTCTCTTCTTCCTCTCTGTCTGTCTGTCTGTCTCTCTTCCCTGTCTGTCTGTCTGTCTGTCTCTCTTCCCCTCTCCTCTGTCTGGTCTGTCTGTCTCTCCTTCCCTCTCTGTCTGTGTCTTGTCTGTCTCTCTTCCTCTCTGTCTGTCTGTCTGCCCTCTTCCCTCTCATGTTCAATTGTCTTCGTCTCTCTTCCCTCTCTGTCTGTCTGTCTGTCTTTTTCCTTTTTTTATGGCCTTCCCCCCCCCCCCCACTCTCTCGCTTTGGGTTCCCAGGCTGTGCAATGAGAAAATTTAAGCTCGCCAAGGAGGCATCATCTATCTATCTCCTGCCATCTATCGTCACGCGGAGCCTCCCATCTACACCGTCCTAATACACCTACAAGGCTCCTCTTCTTGGCCCTCGCTGTTCGACAAGCTAGACAAAGCTCCCCTCTTCTCCCCTCTACTCCCCAGTACCTCTTCTCCTCTCTCTCTTTCTCTCTACGGCCCCTTCTTCTCCCCTCTACTCCCCTGTAAATTCTCCTCTCCTTTCCCTCCTCTCTCTTCTCTCTCTATGGCAGCCCCCCCCCTCTTCTCCCCTCTACTCCCCCTGTACCTCTTCTCTCTCTCTTCCCCCCCACTTCTCTCTCTCTCTCTATCCCTCTCTCTATCCCTCTCTACATCCCAGCCCCCTCCCTTTTCTGACTTTTTCCTCGACCTCCCCCAAAGCTTCTCTTTCTCCCCCTCTCCCCCTCTCCCTCTCCAGCCTCCCCTTCTTCCTTCTTCCCCTCATCACCTCTTTCTCCCTTCCTCCCTCCTCATCACCTCTCTCTCCCTTCTCTCTCCCTGTTGCCTCTTTCTCTCCCCTTCCCTCCCTTTCTTCCCCATCACCTCTTCTACCTTCTCTCTCCCCTCGAAAGCTTCCCCTTCTCCCCTTTCTTCCTCCCCCATTCCCCTCCCTCTGCCCCCTGGATCCCGTCCGACCCCATCGCTAAGCCTCAAGATCTCCCAAAACAAGGGTCTACAAAGTAAAAAAATGTAAAAAAATGAAATACAAAAACAAATAAATAAAATGACACTCAAGAATAAAAAAGAAATGCTTCCACCAGCTACCACAAACTTCTAATCTGCCCATTACCCCACCTCTCCACACATCACCCCTCCCTTCCCTCTCCCTTCATCCCCACCTCCCTCTCTCCTTCCCCTTCCATCTTCCCCTGTCCCCTCCCCAACATACCCATACCCCCCTCCCCTCCCCTCCCCAGCAGCACTGAGGTCCATACTCCCCTCCCCTCCCCCTCCCCTCAACATACCCATGACCCCTCTCTTCCCATCCCTCTCCTAACAACATACTCATTAAGGACCCCCCCTTCCCTTCCATCCTCCACTCCCCTCTCTCCAACATACCCATACCCACTCCCTCCCCTCCCCCTCCCAAACATACCCATACCCCCCCTCCCCTCCCATCTCCCTAACATGACTATGACCAACCCTTCCCCCCTCCCCTCCCCTCTCCTCTCCTCCCCTCTCCCCTCCCTTCCCCCCTCACACCGTTGCAGGCCACAAGACTTTCAACAAATCCAAGAAGAGTTAGGCGAAACCCAACACTTCTCCCACGCCCTCGCCCTCCCCTCCCCCTCCCCCTCCACCCTTTTGTCCGGATAAGTATGGGCGGCGTGAGGGAGGCATAAGCGAGGGAAAGGGAGAGGAGGGGGGGAGGCAATGAGAGAGAGAGGAGGAGGGGGTTGGGGAGAGGCGAAGGGAATTGGGGATAGGAGGAGGGGCTTGGGGAGAGAAGGGGGTAGGGGAGAGGTGAAGGGAATTGGGGAGAGGAGGAGGGGGAAGGGGAGAAGTGAAGGGAGTTGGGGATTGGAGAGGAGAGGGTTGGGGAGAGGAGGGAAGGAGGGAAAGAGGAGACGGTAGAGGAAAGGAGGAGGGGATGAGTGAGGGAGAGGAGGGGGGGTTGGAGAAAGGAAGAGGGTAGGTGAGAGGAGGAGCAAAGAGAAGGAGGGGATGAGGGAAAGAGGAGGAGAGGAGGGAAGAGATGGGGGGATAAAGATTTTCCTCCCCTCTCTCTCTCCCCTCTGCCGTCAACCTGCCTCACGTGTGTTGGGGTGGGAGGGGGGTGGGGAGCATGTCAAGCGCTCCACAGGGGATTGAGAGGGTGGCTGAGGGGAGAGGAGATTTGGAAGAGGGGAAAGAGGGGTCAGGTCCAGCGACTCGAAGACTATAGACACCCCGGCCTTCTCTCTTTCTTTTTCTCTTTCTCTCCCTTTTTCTTTCTTTTTCTCTTTCTCTCCCTTTTTCTTTCTTTTTCTCTTTCTCTCTCTTTTTCTCCTTCCCTCTCTTTCCCTCTCTTTCTCTCTTTCCCTCTTTCTACTTCTTCTTTCTTTTCTCTCTCTTCTCTTCTCTCTTTCTCTTCCTCTTTCTTCCTTCCTCTTCTCTTCTCTCTTTCTCTCTCTTTCCCTCTCTTTCTCTCTCTCTCTCTCAATCTCGAACATACAGATACAAAACACAAAATATTTCTAAACACAAACGCAAATCATCCACATGCAAGGCCTATCTATAAACCTCATACACTATAAAAAAAACAATAAAAATAAAACAGACAAACAAACAAACAAACAATTAACCAAGATAAAAAATAAAACAATCTACGCACGTTTGTCTTTAAACTTTAATAACACGCAACCTTCCCGCCCCCTTCGTCTCAGACACGTGACCACCACCTCACGGCCAACGCCCCGCCCCCTTTACACGAAAGGAATTATGGGTAATACGTCGCCCATTACACCACACTCCTCTCACAAACAAATCGCAGTGTTTACCCTAGTCGTCTACGGCAAAGAGGAACCTTGAATTAAGGCATGAAAGAGGAGGATAAATAAGGAAATAAAAAGAAATAAAAGAGATACCCTCCCCAAGGTCCTCTTTGTAGAAGGGGGAGCTGGAAGATGACAATGCGCGGAGAGGGAAATGCAATTAAGAGAAGGAGAAAGACAGAGTGGAGGGGAAGGAGGGGAAGGATGGAGGAGGACGAAGGAGGAAGAAGGTTGAGTAGGAGGGAAAGGAGGAGGAGGAGTGAGTGGGAGGAAGAGGGTGAAGGAGGAGGGAGGAGAGGAGGAGGAAGGATGAGGAGGAGGAGGAGGAGGGAGGAGGAGGAGGAGGAGGAGGAGGAGGAGGAGGAGGAGAGGAGAGAGAGAGAGAGAGAGAGAGAGAGAGAGAGAGAGAGAGAGAGAGAGAGAGAGAGAGAGAGAGAGAGAGAGAGAGAGAGAGAGAGAGAGAGAGAGAGCGAAATTGAAAGAGAGAGAGCGAAATTGAAAGAGAGAGAGCGAGAGAGGATAACGTATCGCAGACGAAGGAAGCGAGAAAGACAGACAAGAGATATTCAGAAGCGGAAGCGGAAGGAGGAAGAGATGACAAAATCAAATAAAGAGAATGAAAGAAAACAAACAACAACAAAACAGTTACCAAAAGACAACAACCGAAACAGCGAACGTAAGCGCAATAAGGTGAAACCGGAGGATAAAAGGGGAAGAGGGGGAAACCCAGAATCGAGCGAAATGCAGTAGCGATAAGGAGGAGAGGGAGGGAAGCGAGGGAGGGAGGGAGGGAAGCGAGGGGAGAGTAGGAGGGTAGAGGGGGGAGGGAGGAAGGGAAGTGAGGGGGGAGTAAGGGGTAAGAGGGGGGAGAGAGAGGGAAGAGGAGGAGAGAGAGGGAGAGAGGGGAAAGAGGGAGGAGACGGGAGACAGGAGGGGGAGAGAGGGGATAGAGGGGGAGAGAGAGGACATAGAGGGGGGAGAGAGGGGGGATAGAGGGAAGGGGAAGAGGGGGAGTGGAGAGGTGGGATAGAGGGGGCGTAGAGGGGATGTAAAAGGGAGAGAGTAGGGGGGACAGAAGAGGAGACAGGAGAAAGAGGGGGGGGGGGGGGAGCGAGGGAGTAGGGAGTAGGAAGGATGCAAACACGGAAAGGAGGGGAAGAAGGGAGGTAGATTACGAAACAGAGGGAGTACAGAGGGGGAGGAGACCGACAGAGGGGGGGAAGGAGAGAGGGAAAGGAGAACGAGGGGAAGGAGACCGACAGAGGGGGAAGGAGAACGAGGGGAAGGAGACCGACAGAGGGGGAAGGAGACCGATGGGAAGGAGACCGATGGGAAGGAGAGAGGAGAAGGGAGAACGAGGGTTAGGAGACCGACAGAGGGGGAAGGGGAGGGAGGGGGAAGAAGGACCGGACAGAGGGGGAAGGAGGAGGGAGGGGAAGAAGACCGACAGAGGGGAAGGAGGGAGGGAAGGAGACCGACAGAGGGGGAAGGAGAGAGGGGAAGGAGACCGACAGAGGGGGAAGGAGAGAGGGGAAGGAGACCGACAGAGGGGGAAGGAGGGAGGGGAAGGAGACCGACAGAGGGGGAAGGAGAGAGGGGAAGGAGACCGACAGAGGGGGAAGGAGAGGGGGGAAGGAGACCGAGGGGAAGGAGAACGAGGGGGGAGACGTATGGGCGAATCAATTAAGCGCGCCGATCGCCACCATGACTCATCCCCCAAACCCTCCTCGGCCTTCCGCGAAGACCCCGTGAATCAGCCGAGAACAAGAAGAACAAGAAGAACAAGAACAAGAGCCCGAGGAGTTCTTCGCTCACAGCCGGGGTGCTCAAGGCTGGGGTGGGATGGGGTGGGGGGTGGATGGGGTTGGGGGGGGTTAAGGGGATGGGGAGGGCATGAGGATATAGGGGAATGGGGTGGGGGGTGGGATGGGGTTGGGTGGTGGGTGGTAAGGGAATGGGGGTGGGGGTCGTGGGGGGTGGGGGGGGTTAAGGGAATGGGGTGGGGGGTGGGGGGTAAGGGAGTGGGAGAGGGCATGAGGATGTAGGGGGAATAGGGATGGGATGGTGGGGGATTGAGGGGATGAGGTGGGGTTGTAAGTGGACTGGAGAGAGGGTAGGGGAGAAGAGCAAGGGCAAGAGAGGGAGAGAGAGAGGGCAGAGGGATAGATAGAGAGCAAGGGGAGGGCTGAGGATAGAGAGAGGGTAATGGAGAAAGGGAGAGGATAGAGACAGGAGGAAGGGAAGAGGGAAGGGAGAGTAGAGAGCAGAGAGAGAGAGAGAGAGAGAGAGAGAGAGAGAGAGAGAGAGAGAGAGAGAGAGAGAGAGAGAGAGAGAGAGAGAGAGAGAGAGAGAGAGCAAGGGAAGGGAAAGAGAGAGCAGAGAGAGAGAGAAAGCGAGAAAGAGAGAAAAAGCGAGAAAGCGGGAGAGAGAGAGAGAGAAAGAAAGAGAGAGAGAGAGAGAGAGAGAGAGAGAGAGAGAGAGAGAGAGAGAGAGAGAGAGAGAGAGAGAGAGAAAGAGAGAGAGAGAGAGAGAGAAAGAGAGAGAGAGAGAGAGAAAGAAAGAGAGAGGATAGAGAGAAAGAAAGAGAGAGGATAGAGAGAAAGAAAGAGAGAGGATAGAGAGAAAGAAAGAGAGAGGATAGAGAGAAAGAAAGAGAGAGGAAAGAGAGAAAGAAATAGGATAGAGAGAAAGAAAGAGGATAGAAAGAAAGAGAGAGGAGAGAGAGAGAGAGGATAGAAAGAAAGAGAGAGGATAGAAAGAGAGGATAGAAAGAAAGAGAGAGGATAGAGAGAAAGAGAGAGGAGGGAGAGATAGAGAGAGAAAGAGGGAGATAGAGAGAGAAAGAGGGAGAGAGAGAGAGAGAGAGAGAGAGAGAGAGAGAGAGAGAGCAAGGGAGGAAGAGAGAGAGCAGAGAGAAAGAGATAGAGAGACAGAGACAGACAGACACAGAGAGAGAGAGAGAGAGAGAGAGAGAGAGAGAGAGAGAGAGAGAGAGAGAGAGAGAGAGAGAGAGAGAGAGAGAGCAGAGAGAGAAAGAGAGAGAGCAAGGGAGGAAGAGAGAGGGCAAGGGAGGAAGAGAGAGG